>NW_020438911.1:270753-279977 GCF_000699045.2 Agrilus planipennis | reverse complement strand
TTCGAAATGTGGTGTTATAGGCGAATGATAAGGATAACGTGGGTAGAAGGGTAGAAATGAAGAGGGATTAGAAATAATAGAATAACAGAGCACTACATGCAAGTCAATAAGAAATAGGCGAGATGGGTTGGTAGGACACCTTCCCAGACATGAAGGTCTAGTCAGAGACATATTAGAGGCAGAAGCAGGAGTTAGGAGGGGTAGAAGTAGAGCTAGGTTATATTACTGTTCGCAAATAGTTAAGGATGTGGGTTGTTCTATTTTTAGGGAAATGCGAAAATTAGCTAAGGAAAGAAAGAGTGGAAATACGTATCCAACCAGTCTTATAACTGGCGACTTTATTATGATGATGAGTCAGTCTCATCTGGTCATGTCATTTTTCACGTAACTTCTAAATTGAATGTAAGCTAAATAGGATTTATCCACTTACTATATAATAGTTAAAGGGGGTTCTTTGCAATAAAATCCGCGGTAGTTTTTAGAACAATTAAAATCACTTCTACCGGATCTTTTGCCCCGTTAAATAGGATTAAGCGAGCGCTGTTGGGCGACGCGGAGCGGCATGGAGCGTCGAAATTGTTCGCCGCTACGGCAGCGTCCAAGTCGTAAAATGTATTGCCGTCGCTATCACTGTAAACGCGAGCAAAATTAAAACAGCCATATTCGTTTTAATTACGAGCTGTGCTAATGGCTAATTATACCCATCAATTAATCATATTCTGTAGAGCGGCGAGCTGGAGGGCGAGAGCGCGGTGGCCGTTATGGCCGTGATGATAATGGCCAAAAGAAAACGGCGGCGTTATAACCGCCGACACCGATTCCAACCAAAACTTGAAAGAAATTTCCACTATTCTGGCTCAGAAAGTTGATTCAGGCTCGGAAAGTGATTCAGACTAGGAAGATCGATGACAAACAGTTAATATGGTATCTAATATATTACACGGGAAAAAAAGGAAGCACAAAAATAGTCAATTTTTACCCATTGCACGGTAAGGTTAGGTCATTGATAAGTGTAGTTATCTTTGCACAGAATTTGAAAATATCAGTTATACACATGTTACGTCAAGAGAACATTTTAAAATTTATTTACTTGTGGCAATACCTAATATTATACAGCGTGTTTCTGAAATAAGTTGAAAGCTTGCAGGAGGTGATATACGAGGGTGGATTGATAAGTTTCCGGCCTGACCAAGAAAAACAAGGTTTTTAAAATTTTTTTTTTTTTATTTCTCAACATAATCTCCTCCAAGGCTGATACATTTCTCATAGCGGTGTTCCAGTCTATTAATGCCATCTCTATAGACTGATTCGTCAAGCTCCTCAAAATAACCATTTACAGCTTCGATTACTTCTTCATTGTCCGCAAATCTCTTACCGCCAAGCCATTTTTTGAGATTAGGGAACAGAAAATAGTCACTCGGGGCTNCCACCCATGAAACGAAACCGCGAAAGAAGCGATGCTTACTTTTTCAAAATGAAGATAAATTGTATGCTATTCCTCGGCAATTTGCTATCTACTTTCATAAAGATTATTCTTTTATTAAGCATTACTGGTTCCTAACTGAGGTTTTCCAAATACGTGAACATCAGTTATTCTTGGGATCTATTCATGATTAGTTTGAAATAGATGACGAAATTATCAGTACATAATTATGTATCAAATGATTTACGTACTCGTATTGTCAGGTTAGGTCATTGTTCATATCAACTTGGGAGTTTCGACTCCCAGGAGGAGTGCAGTTGGTCACAAAAATAGAACAAGAATTATTAGTTACCAATACCGTTGTATCTAATTAGGTACCTACTTTGGTTTGATTTATAAGCAAATATATGTATATTAGTTCATGCGATAGTTATATTAGTTTTTAATTTTTACGCCCTAATTACATTTGAATAAATATTAGTTCTCGGTAAGAGGGCGATCCGCTTCATTTTTAGCCTGATCGTAGGGCCGCAACACCAAAAACCTTCAAAAGCAATAAATTAGATTGCTGAAAATTATTGAAGGCTACTATAATTTATTCTTGTAGTAGAAGTTTGATAAATCACTGCTTAAGGGAAATGTTAAAAACAGTTTGACGTATTTCAACAAAGTGTGTCGAAGTTAATGGGCCTTCCTGAAGCTCAATCTTATGAAGACTGAGACTAATTGTGGATACAGAAAGCTTCTAGAAACCTTTGCCACTATGTATGTTGGGTTGCCTACATACATGTGACATTGTTAATTAAATAATAACACAGAAGAGTGAAAACTGATATTCTTGATTTAATCGAAGTCAGTCAGCTTAACTTCCTGGTTCTAAAATATTCTAAAATAATAGTCGAAATATTCACTGTTGGAGTATTACGTTAAATATGAGAGACACTGTTAAAGGTTATAGAATCCATATTTATGGCTGTTGAGTATTTTTACCATTTCTTCCCTTCATTAGAATTTCAATTATGGAAATAAAGGCAAAATTATGGTTTGAAACGTTTATTAATTAACAAAAACTCAATCGTCATTTCGCTTATTGCTATAGAAATGTACACTGAGGAATCTTTCCTACAAGGAGGCGAAACGCCAATTGAGTTTTTGCAATCAATTAGCGTGTACAACCCTAATTTTAACTATGATTATCTAATTAGATATTTTTCCCATAGAACTGCATGAAAATATTTTCAAAATAAAGACACTCAACTAGATCCGATTTTACTAAAGATTTTCAGCTGTTGATAGAATAATGGATTACTCTTTTTATACATAGATGAATTAGTTATGTTCTTGTACGAAATAGCGCCGTATCTCATTCTCCATGACCGCGTCTACACAAAGAACCAAGAACTCCGAACAGTGGCGCATATTTAATTCAGCAACGTATACGTATCAAATTCCAACCATGGAACCACCACCGAAGATGGCGCTCGTTCCATCTGTCNGCTTTAATTGTTTATAATAAATAAACAGGAACTAACTGAGAGTTAGAAATATGTCAACATAACATTTGGCATATACATTGCACTACTTAAAGGGATTCCACAGTTAGTTTTTGTCACGAAAAAACTGTACTGATTGGTCTATTGGTGACGAAAGTGTCTAATCAGGTCGCGTTACAAAGGAAGGGGCAGAGGAGACGTAGCGGTTGCAGTTCCTTCCATCCCGACCACGATACTGTACTTTAAGACGTTGTCTTCAGGTATTTCGTATTTATGCTCTTGCTTAAGCTAGTGCCTAATCAATGTACGAGGGTGGATTGATAAGTTTCCGGCCTAACCAAGAGATGACGCCACTAGGCCTACCTTGAGGTGACATTCTATAGTACCATCCTTGGATAGCTTGTAGCTATAGTTTCAGCCCGATCTCCTTGCTAGTGTAGGTTTGACAGCACGCTGAACAAGACGCCTCTGTGGTTTTCGTAAAAATGGAAAAGCAGGAAAATCGTGCTGTCATCAAATACTTTTATTTGAAGGGGTTAACGCCGAAGGAAATTAAAAAAGAGATGGACTCAACACTGGGGACATCCTCCCCGTCATATTCAACCGTTAAGCAGTGGGTTTCCGAGTTTAAAAAGGGTCGTGTGAGCACCTCTGATGGGCCTCGCTCAGGACGCCCCGTTGAGGTCACAACTCCAGATATGATCGAAAAAATTCATCAAATAGTGCTGGGAGACCGCAGATTGAAAGTGCGTGAGATAGCTGAGACCTGTAAGATGTCATATGAACGTGTGCAACATATTTTGCACCAACATTTGCATATGGAAAAGCTCTGTGCAAGATGGGTGCCGCGTTTGCTAACAGTCGACCAAAAATTGATTCGAAAAAACATTTCTACCGCAAATTTGTCATTGTATAAGCGTAATCCAAGCGAATTTTTGCGTCGATTCGTAACCGTTGACGAAACGTGGGTCCACCACTACACTCCTGAAACCAAAGAACAGTCTAAACAGTGGATTGGACCAGGGGAACCAACTCCAAAGAAGGCAAAAACAATTTTTTCGGCGAACAAGGTTATGGCTACTGTTTTTTGGGATGCAAGAGGTATTATATACATTGATTACCTTGCAAAGGGTAATACTATCACTGGTCAATACTACGCAGACTTATTGCAACGTTTGAGCCACGAGGTGAAAATTAAACGACCTCATCTGGCGAAGAAAAAAATCTTGTTTCATCACGATAACGCACCAGCGCACACGTCAATCGTTGCGACGGCTAAAATCAACGATCTAAAGTTTGAATTGATGCCGCACCCTCCTTACTCTCCAGACCTAGCCCCGAGTGACTATTTTCTGTTCCCTAATCTCAAAAAATGGCTTGGCGGTAAGAGATTTGCGGACAATGAAGAAGTAATCGAAGCTGTAAATGGTTATTTTGAGGAGCTTGACGAATCAGTCTATAGAGATGGCATTAATAGACTGGAACACCGCTATGAGAAATGTATCAGCCTTGGAGGAGATTATGTTGAGAAATAAAAAAAAAAAATTTTTAAAAACCTTGTTTTTCTTGGTCAGGCCGGAAACTTATCAATCCACCCTCGTAGGTCTACCTATACTCCTCCTAACTTTCGTTTCTGCCTCTGATATATCTGACTAGACCTTCATGTCTGAGAAGGTGTAGGTACTACTAACCTATCTCGCCTATTCCTTATTGACCTCTATAAAATCCTCTGTTCTCCTATTATTTTTAATACATCTTCATTTCTAACCTTCTCTACCCACAGTATCCTCATCATTCGCCTGTAACACCACATTTTGAACGCTTGCAATCTTTTCTTTTCCGCTGTGCCCACGGTCTATGTTTCGCACCCGTAGAACGCCACACCTTTACACATACACCTTTAGCAACCTTTTTCGAAATTCTAATTTAGTCGTTCGCGAGCACAGAAGTGACTTCTTTTTATTGAAGGCGATTCGACCCTGCGCTATCCTCTGCTTTATATCCCTACTATTATTGAAGGATTAAGGATTTTGCGTTTTAAGTAAGAGAGGCTTCTTCGCCTGATGGCAAAAGAGTGATTATCATTTTTAAGATGTAGAAGCTCTTATTACATTAGTACGGTTTGAATTACCATTCAACCGTATAACAATTTCAGTAGCTTAACGTTATTATTTTTCATCTCTTACAATTTAATTTCATCAGTATATTTTTTAATTGCTTCCCTTTTTTTCACAATCTAAATATTAATATCATTTTAATTTCTTTCAGTTAAGCTCAATTTTCTTTTTTTTTTCCTCTTTTTTTATCCAGGATATATTCGTATATTTTCCGTTTCATCTCCTTCGCAGTTAATTAAATTCGTTTAATTACAAAAAAGAAGACTCTAGGATGCAGACAATGAGCGGAAACAACGATGTTAAGATAAACATTGCCGTGTAATTAAATTTCATTTTAGGTGAGAATGAGCGCAACCGACAGACTACAGTAGGACTAAGCGAAGCCTTATTCAAACAAGAAGGAATTCCTTCGTTCTCACATTGTTAACATTCCCTTCGAATTTAACTGATACTGCATTTCGGCGTTTTGCGCTATACCTGCTAACGATTATTATTTTTTTCTTTTTCTTCTTAATACAGAAAAATCATGTGTCACGTGATGTTCGTACACACTAATTTCCGAAATCACTCAACTGCTTTCAATGAAATTTTGTGAAAATAGGATAAATTTTAACTCGATAAATGGCTCTATTATCGAAATCTAATATTTTTTTAATTTCTTGTTTTAAATTTTCATCGAATAATACAACCACAAATTGTAACTTCCCCAAAACCCTTCAGTATTTTTTAATGCGATTTCGTGGATTATTTTATACAAAAAATAGTGTTATAATTCATTGAAAAATTCATTCAATTAAATGTCGAATAAAATTGATGTTGAGAACATAGTCTCATCATGAAGCTGCAGTGCAAATATATTCTGTATACAATATTCACTTTGGTAAAGCTATAAAGCTATTACCTAAACATATTTTCGTATGCAGCCGTTCAATGCGTATAAAGTTGACTTATGACCGCCTGCAAAAATGCCGACAGTTTAGATCAGATCAAGGAAGTGAACCTACTGTATAGAATATATTTATACGGTGACCCTGTTTCGTTCTAAATTTCGCACCATAAGTACACTGATTTTGATAATACTCAGCACCATAAGTACCCATATACATTGCACTACTTAAAGGGATTCCACAGTTAGTTTTTGTCACGAAAAAACTGTACTGATTGGTCTATTGGTGACGAAAGTGTCGTAATCAGGTCGCCTTACAAAGGAAGGGGCAGAGGAGACGTAGCGGTTGCAGTTCCTCCCATCCCGACCACGGTACTGTACTTTAAGACGTTGTCTTCAGGTATTTCGTATTTATGCTCTTGCTTAAGCTAGTGCCTAATCAATGTATGTACATACCCAGTCAGAGACATATTAGAGGCAGAAACGGGAGTTAGGAGGGGTAGAGTTAGACCTAGATTACATATTTGTTCGCAAATAGTTAAGGATATGGGTTGCTCTAGCTTTAGCGAAATGCGAAGATTAGCGCAGGATAAGAAAGGGTGGAGGTGCGTGTCCAACCAGTTTTAGGACTGACGACCTTATGATGATGATGACGAACTAAAAAACGTTACGTTTCCAATGTACCTACAAAGTCTGGGGCAGAATTAGGCGTTGTTTTTAATTCCGTTTACGTTTAGAAATAAACAGCATTTTAAAGTTAATAGGTTGATCGTAAAAATAAACAAGAAAAGTCACTTTCCCTGTTTTTAATTGGAGCAACGGGAGCTTTCAAGAGGCAAAGAGTTTAACACAGAGTTCNTGTATTTGTAGCGAGGACTTTTAGTCACTTAAACAAACACATCTCAGTTCTTAAGTCACCTTGTAATTTTATTTAAATAAAGTTTTTCTGTTTTTGAAAAACGGGTTTTAACTTTAAACAAAAATAACATGCGTTTACTGGTAGTATCACAGCGATGGCCGCCTATGGTCTTGGTATTGAGTGACTCTACATGTGTCTATGTTGACAGTCGAATTGGCAGTAGGTTAATGTGTCACTGGGATAGGTCAGTGTAGAACAGCAGTTGTTATAATGGCCTTCAGTACGTCAAAGCTTTATGACTTGGGAAGATATTTATTATTTATATATTAAGTTATTAGTGAATCATCCATAAAAAAAGGCACGCACGTTGGCAGTACCTCAATGATGATGTGGAAATTTGCA
Organism: Agrilus planipennis; assembly: GCF_000699045.2. Taxonomy (NCBI): domain Eukaryota; kingdom Metazoa; phylum Arthropoda; class Insecta; order Coleoptera; family Buprestidae; genus Agrilus; species Agrilus planipennis. The sequence goes on along the minus strand of NW_020438911.1, from coordinate 272,797 downwards.
TTACAATTAATAACATCACAATTATCTATTCAGGGGATATTAATTTATCTATTAATTGTTTTATCTTGCTTTTGTGTTGTTGACACGAGGAGAACTTCAAATAGTACTGCAAACTATCAGGGATGAGCAAGTTCTTATTTAACTAATTTTTGTCGTAAAGGCAAGCTAAACCTTATTGTGTATGGTAGCTTGGTAGTAATCTGTTGGTATTTACGTTAATAGTCGTTCCACAACCGGCACTGTTTTCATTGTTCATCAATCATCATCATAAGGTCATCAGTCCTAAGACGTACCTCCACTCTTTCCTATCCTGAGCTAAACTTCGCATTTCCCTAAAACTAGAACAGCCCACATCCTTAACTATTTGCGAACTACCTCTACTCCTCCTAACTTTCGTTTCTGCCTCTGATATATCTGACTAGACCTTCATGTCTGAGAAGGTGTAGGTACTACTAACCTATCTCGCCTATTCCTTATTGACCTCTATAAAATCCTCTGTTCTCCTATTATTTTTAATACATCTTCATTTCTAACCTTCTCTACCCACAGTATCCTCATCATTCGCCTGTAACACCACATTTTGAACGCTTGCAATCTTTTCTTTTCCGCTGTGCCCACGGTCTATGTTTCGCACCCGTAGAACGCCACACCTTTACACATACACCTTTAGCAACCTTTTTCGAAATTCTAATTTAGTCGTTCGCGAGCACAGAAGTGACTTCTTTTTATTGAAGGCGATTCGACCCTGCGCTATCCTCTGCTTTATATCCCTACTATTATTGAAGGATTAAGGATTTTGCGTTTTAAGTAAGAGAGGCTTCTTCGCCTGATGGCAAAAGAGTGATTATCATTTTTAAGATGTAGAAGCTCTTATTACATTAGTACGGTTTGAATTACCATTCAACCGTATAACAATTTCAGTAGCTTAACGTTATTATTTTTCATCTCTTACAATTTAATTTCATCAGTATATTTTTTAATTGCTTCCCTTTTTTTCACAATCTAAATATTAATATCATTTTAATTTCTTTCAGTTAAGCTCAATTTTCTTTTTTTTTTCCTCTTTTTTTATCCAGGATATATTCGTATATTTTCCGTTTCATCTCCTTCGCAGTTAATTAAATTCGTTTAATTACAAAAAAGAAGACTCTAGGATGCAGACAATGAGCGGAAACAACGATGTTAAGATAAACATTGCCGTGTAATTAAATTTCATTTTAGGTGAGAATGAGCGCAACCGACAGACTACAGTAGGACTAAGCGAAGCCTTATTCAAACAAGAAGGAATTCCTTCGTTCTCACTTTGTTAACATTCCCTTCGAATTTAACTGATACTGCATTTCGGCGTTTTGCGCTATACCTGCTAACGATTATTATTTTTTTCTTTTTCTTCTTAATACAGAAAAATCATGTGTCACGTGATGTTCGTACACACTAATTTCCGAAATCACTCAACTGCTTTCAATGAAATTTTGTGAAAATAGGATAAATTTTAACTCGATAAATGGCTCTATTATCGAAATCTAATATTTTTTTAATTTCTTGTTTTAAATTTTCATCGAATAATACAACCACAAATTGTAACTTCCCCAAAACCCTTCAGTATTTTTTAATGCGATTTCGTGGATTATTTTATACAAAAAATAGTGTTATAATTCATTGAAAAATTCATTCAATTAAATGTCGAATAAAATTGATGTTGAGAACATAGTCTCATCATGAAGCTGCAGTGCAAATATATTCTGTATACAATATTCACTTTGGTAAAGCTATAAAGCTATTACCTAAACATATTTTCGTATGCAGCCGTTCAATGCGTATAAAGTTGACTTATGACCGCCTGCAAAAATGCCGACAGTTTAGATCAGATCAAGGAAGTGAACCTACTGTATAGAATATATTTATACGGTGACCCTGTTTCGTTCTAAATTTCGCACCATAAGTAAACTGATTTTGATAATACTCAGCACCATAAGTACCTTGTGGAAATCTAGTTACCCTACAAAATTTCGTCATTGATGTAGTACATTAAACATTTGTTGAA
>NW_020438911.1:222857-269600 GCF_000699045.2 Agrilus planipennis | reverse complement strand
AAGACAACGCGAGACCTCACACAAGTTTGGTCACTCGCCAAAAGCTTTTACAGCTTGAATGGGATACAATGCTACATCCACCATATTCTCCAGACCTGGCACCATCGGATTATTATTTGTTCCGGTCACTCCAAAATTTTTTAGATGGTAAAACCTTCACCTCAAATGAGTATTTGTTTATTATACGAAAACTGTCTTTCATTTCCACAAAAGAAAACGAAATGACTTTCCGAACAACCCTATATATACATTTCGCGTATTAATATTTTACATTTTGACATTTGATGTCACAAAATTTTTCAGCCCCCTGCCTCTTGTCAGACAATGTCACATTTCGTTGACCTCCTCCCCCCCTTAACGTGTGACGTAATTTATGGTTGACCTCTACTTATTTATAGAGATAACGATGCTTTTCAACAGTTGCATTGTACAATGATTAACTACTTTTAAAATCTAAGAACAACCTCTAAAAATACTTCTTCTACTACTACCACCACAAAACACATTTCTCGCCTACTGTGGAATAATAGACACCTTAGAACAAGAAAACTAAATATACCTTTAACCCATTCATACATTAATGTCAAAGGAAAGAAGTGCTATTACACGAACTGTATTTGGGAGTTTCCCATCGACTTCAGGACAAACGCATACAATATAAATGTAGGTACACTTATCATTCTCACGCTGTAACCGCCCACCAGATTCTTACGTTTCTCATCGAACGTATTTATCAAATACAACTGGGACAACACTGATTCAAAGGTAGCAGAAGGTCAATTAGAGTGTCGCGTCGCTGACCATGTTTCTTTTCGGTATACGATCTATAATGCGAGCTAATGGTAGCACAAATAAAAAAAAAACATTAACAAGAATTACAAGTGTAGGTAGTTAATGAATGCATCTTGCAGACGGATTTACTAAATAAAGATTAATTTTTTATTGTAACTAGTACATCGTTGTGCGTTCTGCTATTGTTTTTAAAGTGTTTCAAATTAAACAAATTTGATTTCTTAAAAATAAACGAAAAATAAGATGCATTAGCTTACATGTTCATAAACTATTTGCTTAAAATTATCCGAAAAAGGGTATATTTCATTGCTAATGTAAAAATATATTAGGCTGTGCCAAAAAAACTGGATATTTTTTTTTCTTGCTCTCCGCTCAAAATATCGTCAAATATGTCTAAACAAATATCCTGTTAGAAGCGGAGCTCATAATTTCAATTTTAAGAGGTCCATCATCGAATCTGAAATTTTACCGTTTAAAAAACACAGAAAAATGATTTTTTTACCGTATTTATTCTTGCAACCCAGGAAGAATTTTTTTTCTATAAAATCCATGGCTATATCTTATAGTACACTAAATTTGGAACAAAAAATCTCATTGAGCCGAATTTCCATTTTCATTATTTGATTTTTTTACAGAGCTTTGGAATCAAAATTTTCGGTTTTATGCTTTTTTCAGCTAAACTATTAAAGTTAGACGAAAAAGTTGAATAGCAATATTGTAGCTTATTTGATGTCCTACAAAAAAGATATATATATATATTTTTGTATCGTCAATACTTGAAAAGTTACAGGCGTGTAAAGTCATTATTTTTGTATTATTAACTTTTTGTAAGTAAAATATTGATGTTTGCACAAAAATCCAATATAAAATCATGAAAAAATGAGATTTTTTGTTCCAAATTTAGTGTACTATAAGATATAGCCATGGATTTTATAGAAAAAAAATTTCTTCCTGGGTTGCAAGAATAAATACGGTAAAAAAATCATTTTTCTGTGTTTTTTAAACGGTAAAATTTCAGATTCGATGATGGACCTCTTAAAATTGAAATTATGAGCTCCGCTTCTAACAGGATATTTGTTTAGACATATTTTACGATATTTTGAGCGGAGAGCAAGAAAAAAGAAATATCGAGTTTTTTTGTCACAGCCTAAAATATATGTTTATAAAAAAGTTGTAAAAGTTTTTAGAATCATAATTATGTGAATTATGTCTGAGAGCAGTGACGTATTTTTAAAGTATAGCCCAGACAAAAAAATTATTTTACTGATTAATCTATTTATTTTTATGGTAAAGGGGCAGTTTATGTTCCTCTCCATAAATTGCTTTCAACAACCCAACATAATAAATTCATGCTAAAGAAAGATTCTAATTTGCAACGTGAGTTCGAACTCCGTCATATTGTTAGGTGAGAAGTTACAACTATATCATCAGAATTTAATTGCCACATCTCGTACATCATTTCCCAGTATTTATATGTATTCCACATTATCATGTTTTAATGTTAGACCGCCTTTTAATTAAGTGTTTTTGGTTTACTTAAATCGTGCAAGCTTCGTTTATAACTTTCCCCGTACTTGTTACAATGATCTGTTTGCATTGTTATTATTTTAGTTCATTCCTCTTTTCAAAATACGACCCTTGCTTTCGAATCTTCGGATAACAAATAACAAAAAATCATTTTAACCAAAATTATAAATGTATACCATCAAACAATGTTTCATACTAAATGAATCTCTTTAATATTAAATTTTAAACAATCAATGAAATCACGAATAAAATCCACAATCCGAAATTGGCCAATCGCGTCCAACGAATTTAAATTGCCGCCGTGACATCTACTATGCACTATAGATTGAGCATACGTTATTCTTTAAAAAATACATCAAATTATATGCACTATATATCTGATCAGTATTCTAGAATAATTGAAAGGTAATATCTGGAGGCAGTGTAGAGTGCATCTAGTGATAGCCCCTCAACGTAATGGGTGTAAAAACGATGCACATAAAGTAGGGGTCGTTAATGATTGAGATCAGTTGTCAGTTTGTCAGTCACTTTACCTTATCGCCCTTTGTTATTACAAGCGTCGTGACGAAACACTCATACCTACTCGTGACCTTCGCAATAGCTGGTACATGGACAGGTCAAACTTATTAGTATAATTTTGTCACCTTGCAAACTTTTATTGTTTATATACATTAAAGACACATTTTCAACGGTTTTAACTCAACCCTCTCATTGAAAATCCACCAACTAAAAAGCCCACCAAAACGAAGACATGAACCATTAACTGGTACCCGGCAAAATCACTATCAGGTGCATCTCTATTGAAATCCTTACTTCTAATAATGCTCATAACCAGAATAAGGCTTTGTCAGCTTTACTTTTGGTTTGATTTTTACTTTGTTGGAGCAGGTTTCAGTATTAGAGGAGTTAAATCCATCGTTACCTATTAATTCAGAGTGTGACAGAGTGAAGAATTTCTCATCATCTATTGGAATTCCATGCTTAGTTTCTCACTAAATGACTTCACCTAAGAGCTCTGTAACATCTAGATATTATTTCGAGCTGTACCTGGGTATATTTGGGACATTTCTACTTTTTTGACATTGTACATACATCATTTCTGCTCAAAATCAGTGTCCTACGTACTTATACACATTTTTTTTTTGGGAATGCGCATGTTTATCGGTAATTTTTCTTAATTTTGCAGTGAATATTTCACAGGCAGTATGTAAAATTTTCAGTTTTCATGTTTTTACCCTTCGCTTTAGCACAGAATTGCTATTAATTTTGAATTCCTTATAAAAAGTTTCACATTAATATATGTATTGATTAAAAGGTAAAATGAAACTCGAGTAATCGACTCTAAAAATCGCTACTAAACAGTAATAGGTGTTTAAATAAATTGTAAAGCATATCCGTTTGAGAGTAATCTATGATACGAGGTGCTAATCATGCAAATTAGACGATACTTTACTTTGATATGTTTGTAGGAAGGTATATGTTACTGGAATTTAAGATTGGTGTTTTGTGAAGTTTACTTTTTCCAGTTGTGTTAAGTTACTAATAACGTCGGCCGTTAAAGATTAATGTTCGAGTTCGAGCCGATCCTTAAGTGCTGAATAGGAGGACATTAACCTATTTCAAATCGGTTGGATAAAATGATAGCATTATCGTACCACGAATGGCGGAAGGGTGATTAATTTTCTGTGCATACGTAGACAGATCAGCTTGTGTTAAGCAGCCGTTAAACATTTGCCGTAGCAATGTTTTCATGTAGAGATTACATCAGTGGCGGCGAATATTTAGGGTATGTATTTACTTTTATTGTGTAGAAGTGTGAAAAAGGCGTTTCATTAAATTAATAACAGTTATCAATTGATTGGTATTGAAAATGACAGCAGCAGAATGACAGATTCTTTTGAAAAGGTAGCATAAAAGTAGCAAGCAATATAACCCCATTTAGTGTCAAGGAAACTGATGCTTATACGTTTTTTGAACCTATTAGTTTGTTTATTCATCATTATCATCATAAGATCGTCAGTCCTAAGAATGGCTGGACACGCACGTTCAACCATTTCTATCCTAGAATATCCCACATCTGTAACTATTTGCGAACAGTAATATAATCTAGATATACCCCCCTAACGTTTTTGCCTCTAATACGAGGGTGGATTGATAAGTTTCCGGCCTAACCAAGAGATGACGCCACTAGGCCTACCTTGAGGTGACATTCTATAGTACCATCCTTGGATAGCTTGTAGCTATAGTTTCAGCCCGATCTCCTTGCTAGTGTAGGTTTGACAGCACGCTGAACAAGACGCCTCTGTGGTTTTCGTAAAAATGGAAAAGCAGGAAAATNGCCCCTCTTCTTAGGTAATGTTACTACTACGTTCCGTTTATAATCCTCTGGGACTTTCCCCGTTTCGTAAATGTGACTAACTAACTTAAACATACGCTCTCTAACCTCTTGTCCTGCATGTTTTAGAATTTCCCCCTGTATCCCATCTACACCTGGCGCCTTATTATTCTTTACATTTTTTAATGCTACATCGAACTCTTCTCTCATTATGGGATAACCAAGCTCATCTATTTCCACACTATCTTCCTTCTCTAATATATCTCCTAACAGTTGCTTAATTGTTATTACAGTTCACGACCAGGACCGTCTTCGGATTGTAGCTTCTTCTGGTTTTCTTTCAATTTCTTTTATCCCTTGATCACCCTGCTGTACTCACCGTGCGATTGCTTATTACATCAAGTTAACACTGTCCAATGTTTGCCACTTATTTCGGAAATTCCTTGTGTAGCAATAAATAATATTTAAATCATACAACGTCAACAAAAAAATCAACATAAAATAGTACCTACACGTGGACCGCATATTATGTATGAAGCGCATTTTCAGTGCATAACGTTACAATTTACTACTATTTTCTGCATTTTGTTTAACTTCACAAAGTAACTACCTCAACGTGATATTTAAGTTAGAAATAAAGTTTAAACGAACATCGAATCAACATATGCATGGTTGATTCGCAAAATTCGGTTTAGCTTTCAAAACATTTACCTCACGTACTTACTGCGAAAAAGAACAACATAAAATGTAAACGATACAAACGCATTAGACTAATACAGTTTGCTATGTCATGGTTTTGTTTGATGGACAAAAGGACCGTTAGTTAAAAAGCAGTACGAATACTAGTCCACATCTGTTGACAAAAAAAAATGTTATTCAGCTGTTTATTGCGCTGATTTTAATTTTACTGTGTTCACGTTTATTATATTACATTTTTAATACAATGAAGCGCTTTCCATCGAAACCATATGGGTTTTCGAATGCTTTGTAATGAATAATTTTGTCAAGTTTATCTGGAACATCCTTTGGCATAAATACACGTTTCATTCCTTAAAACTAGCATTCTCATCATCGTCATCATAACACTGGTTAGACACGCACTTGCACTCATTCCTATCCTGAACTAATCCTCGCATTTTCCTTAAACTAGAATATCCCTGACTGATTCTGATATGGAAAAATATTATCTTCTAAAAAAGTCTAATTTGGAAGCTCTTTCCTCTAATACAAGAATACTGGTACATATAATCCACATATGTATTTTAAAAGCCTACTTATTGAAAAAACTTAAAATTTGCAGAATTTACCTTTTTTTTATTGCCATTGTTGAGGTCTTCAAAGTAACATGATTTTCTGATAAAGAGGCAATAAAATTCTATTTTAAACTTCTCCGTTTTTTTGTTTTAATTAAAGAAGATAGGCGATTTTTACTACCATATTATACGTAGTCAGGGAAGACCAAAAGCGAATCAGGCCCTAATAAGGTCTTACAAAATTCCGGAAAACCAAATTATTATCTATTGAGGTCCTCAAGAGGATATAGTCGCAATAAGGTACATTTAAAAATTCTGGATTAAATTGTGCGTTATTTTTTTATATAGGTACGGCTTTGTTTCGGCTACCTGATAGGTATCACACTAGAAACTTGGCTGACCTTGAAAAAAAAGAACCTAAATTTTTTGTCTTGTTCAAAAGTTTCTTTTAAACCAGCTGTTTTACCATACTTTTTGTTTTTATTTTTTTTTTGAGTTTGACAATTTGTAATAAAACAATAAACGACATTGTCGACATGTGGACATAGGAGATAAGCCGTTTACGACTACTTAAGTTCACTCTTTTATTATGCTGCATCCAGACCAATGCAGGAAGACATGCAAAGTATTTGACGTACTCAGACCTGCAACATTTTCAATTTGTAAGTGTTCGTCAATGTTTCCATATGCGCACTGTGCTAGTTGCTCATAACGTTTTGACTGTTTAAGTCGCGTCCAGAACAATGCAACAAACTGTGCTTGACATTTGCAGCGCGCATGACGTTGTAACCGCTGCAACATTTTTCACTTGTCAGTGTCCATCAACGTTTCCGTATGAGCGCCGCGCTTTAATTATGGTGCTACTTTTAGAAAGTATACAGGGTGGGCAAAAAAGTACGTAATATCATTGCGGCTAAACTGTAAGTTTAATCGAAAAATTTTTCAAACAAAACCTGCTTCCTATTTTAATACAAGATCCAAATTTAATTTTTTATATAGAGTATACAACAAAAGCAAAAAGAACGTTTCGTTTAAATGGCAGCCCTGTGAAATATGGGTCCAATCTAAAAAGTTATAGGATAAGGTTGTTTAGAATGCCAAAATACGAAGCTACGATATTCAACTGTTTTTTGATTCGGTTCAACATAAGCAAACTGCCAAACCAATGCATTGGTCTAGTTAGACCATAATTATACATACGGCGATGGAAATCGTTAATGACTAGAGACCCTACTTTTTGTTTTGCCAGTTTACATACGTATAGGTCCCTCCATATAACAAATTTGGTGAAACAAAGACAAGCCTTGTTCTTTTTTTATTGATTTTGTATATTGCAATTTGCTGTTGTAGCGTAATTCGCTGACCATTTTAGTACAGTTTATTATTCTGTGGTAGTCATACGGGTAGTTACTGTAACGAACCGGGTTAGAAAATTAGCCAAAACCCAACCACCCGTACGAACTGTTGTTATGTAGCCCTCCAATCAACCAAACAACGTTGATAATGTTAATTTCGGTCCGTTTTAATCAATCAAAACACTCGACTCACGAAAACAAGTTTCGGAATTGCAATCGGACCAAATTGCATTCCGGCATAAATTTTTCATTGAGGAAATGGACGGCACGGCAAGAGGAAGAGGAGGCGGGGCGAAGATAAAATGAACGAATGAATTGCTTTTGTTCGCCGGTGGACGAATAATTTATTTCCATTATGGGTCGTTTTATGTCGCGGTTTTTAACTGCACTAATTCAGTTGAGTGGAAACCGTTTGTGCGCACATTAATTAACGTGTGTCTTGTGCAGGAAATTTTGCTACCGCCATCCCGAAATGGACGTACGGGGAAGCGATACGACGGGTTGTGAGGCTACCGAACAAACTGGCAAACAAACAAAAACAAATAAGCAAAGGCGACTCCTAAATTGATGGAACTTGCTGAGCGCACTTCCTTATAAGCACTCCAAATTCACTCACTCTCTCTCTGTCTCTCTTGGGTTATGTAAATTATTTAAACGCTTCACTTGGAGGAAATTCTAGAAGTAAAAAAAAAAAGAACAACACTTAACAACAGTGTATTTCGCCTAAGTTCCTAACGCCATTTCCTAAATTAACACTACTCATGTAAATGTATATTTCTCCTTTACAGCCCAACAAGCACAGAACAAAGGAAAATAGAATAATTAAACAGTTTTTAATGGATCTGATATAGTTACCTAAAAAGAATATAAGAGGTAGAAGAGTTTGTAATACCCATTAACTGAAACCACTAATGAATAAAAGAACACATATTCTCCAATGCACTAGATGACGATATACTGCTTCTACCTGCATATTATATTAACTTGCTCTTAATAAGAAGCATCATCGGTTTATTGATACCAGATACCGAGCGGCTTGACCAAGGGGTTTAGACCATTGCTTAGCATTCGGGAGGAGGCCAGTTCGATTCAGCGTCCGTCTGCCTTGGTCCAAGTTTTTCTGTGGTTTCCTTTGATCATATAGGCAAATATTCCACAGATAATGTTTCGTTCTCTTTTGTCTCAATCATTTCGTCTGTCTCATTTTTCTCACCCAAACCACCACCCACCCATTTCCACGATTCCTGAAAGGAGGCTGAAGAGAATCTTCCGCACTACCTTCCGGCGTAGTCCGGAGGGACTGTCCGCCCACCAGCATTACTGGCTGGTGGGAATAAAACACCTAAAAGTTCTTTTTTTGATACCGGAAGGTTAGAAGCGTTCGAAATGTGGTGTTAAATGCCAATGATGAGGATACCATGGATATAGAAGGTTAGAAATGAAGAGGTATTAGAAAGAACAGGAGAACAGAGGACTGAAGTCAATAAGAAATAGGCGAGATAAGTTAGTAGGACGCCTTCTCAGGCATGAAGGTTTAGTAAGTGACATATTAGAGGCGGAAACGGAAGTTAGAAGGGGTAGAGATAAACCTAGATTAGATTACTGTTCGCAGATAGTTAAGGATATGGGTTGTTCTAGTTTTAGGGAAATGCAAAGTTTAGCTCAGGATAGGAGAAAGTGGAGGTGCATGTCCAACCAGTCTTGGGACTGACGACCTTATGATGATGATGATAACCAAATACATTTTGAATATTACACAAAGTGGATTGTTTGAATGTTTCCCATATACGAGTTGTCGTCTAGTGTCTAGTGTTCTTACAGTGAAATTATTTTGTTTTTATTTTTTAGTTATTGCCTGAGTGCATAGCGACATCGATCCATCTCGTTCTTTTAATTATTCAAAAAGTACTCTCCAAGCAATTAATTTCACTTCAAGGCCGACAGGATCTTTTCTCCTCCTTGTCTTTTTTATTGTTTTTTTTGTATCTATCTAGTATAAGTACGAAAGTAAGTGGACGGACAGGGTAGCGAAAAGAACATTTATTAGCGACGCTCGCGTCACTGCGCGACACGACATGACAGTTTTACTCGAAGGATGCAGCAGCAGGCAGCGCCTCATGAATATGAATGGGACGTTTTGTTTTTCTCGACCATCACCGCCAACGCTACTGTCGCTTCTTCTTCTGCTTCTCGTACTGCTTCCACTACTCAAATAATCCGCTACCGAGGAGCCCTAACAGCACGTTCTACGAGCGAAGTCACAATTTTCACCCATATATTAAAAAAGAGAACTCGCAACGCACTCAGAATAATGCATGATTGGGATGGATGACGGGGGAAGTAAGAGGGGTGAATGGAGAGGTAGATGTAGGTACGTCGCACGCGGCTGCACGTTGATTGATGTTGGCCATCTTCGTAAGTGACAATTATTGCGTAGAACTCTTTAAAACCCATTCGGGAACCGTCTTCAGAGACACCGCATTGCCGGGCCGCCCCGCTGTTGGCTGACACTTCTTTTATTACCTTTGAAATTTCGTTTCCGTACTTTGACCTTGTCGGTTACTACTTTCAAACGTTCAAATTATTATTCGGAAGATAGTTGCATGTAACCCGTTGAGTTCTTGTCGTTTGTTCTATTATTGATTGTCGTGGTTCTCGTCCATGACTATTGAATTTTAGGAATAAACAAACAAGTGATGCCTCCATCCGTGCATTGTGTAGGAACTATTACAATTTTATGATAACGGTTTATGTTTATGTTAATTCGTGTTGAGTTTTAAGTCTGTTCTCTGGCAAATAAGTTGTTAGATATCGCTTAAATGTTATTCGTATTGTTTTGGCGTTTTTCTAATGAGTATTTCTTGAATAAATGTCAAAAGAAGACTCTCATTCACCTATTTATGTTTGTTAAATTTCATAGGCAGATATTCCAGAACTTAGTATTGTAACGGGAATATCAGCACACACGCGTTAAATTAATAAGGTGTGTTGTTTAATTCTGAGGCGGAAGGTAGAATAATGGAATTCTTGTAGCGAAGTCGACTTATTAGATATATATTTACAAACAATTATTTAAAAAGAATATCTCTATACCAATGATTAGTTACTTTATGTACAAGTGCAAGTCTTAGTTCAAGTGCTTCTATTGAAGTAAAAAAAAAACTTTTGGGTGTTTCATTCCAACCAGCCAGTAATGCTGGAGGGGGAGCAGTCCCTCCGGACTACGCCGGAAGGTAGGGCGGAAGGTCCTCTTCAGCCTGCTTTTAGGAATCGTGGGAATGGGTGGGTGGTGGTTCGGGTGAGAAAGATGAGACGGACGAATTGAAAACAGAAGAGAATGAAAGATTATCTGTGGAATATTACTGCCTCAGCATTTGCCTAGGTGATCCAAGGAAACCACAGAAAAACTTGGACCAANCTTCTTCTTCTGCTTCTCGTACTGCTTCCACTACTCAAATAATCCGCTACCGAGGAGCCCTAACAGCACGTTCTACGAGCGAAGTCACAATTTTCACCCATATATTAAAAAAGAGAACTCGCAACGCACTCAGAATAATGCATGATTGGGATGGATGACGAGGGAAGTAAGAGAGGTGAATGGAGAGGTAGATGTTGTAGGTACGTCGCACGCGGCTGCACGTTGATTGATGTTGGCCATCTTCGTAAGTGACAATTATTGCGTAGAACTCTTTAAAACCCATTCGGGAACCGTCTTCAGAGACACCGCATTGCCGGGCCGCCCCGCTGTTGGCTGACACTTCTTTTATTACCTTTGAAATTTCGTTTCCGTACTTTGACCTTGTCGGTTACTACTTTCAAACGTTCAAATTATTATTCGGAAGATAGTTGCATGTAATCGTTGAGTTCTTGTCGTTTGTTCTATTATTGATTGTCGTGGTTCTCGTCCATGACAATTGAATTTTAGGAATAATCAAACAAGTGATGCCTCCATCCGTGCATTATGTAGGAACTATTACAATTTTATGGTAGACAAAAGATAACGGTTCATGTTTATGTTAGTTCTTGTTTAGTTTTAAGTCTGTTCTCTGGCAAATAAGTCGTTAGATGTCACTTTAATCTTATTTGTATTGTTTTGGTGTTTTTCTCATGAGTACTTCTTGAATAAATGTCAAAAGACTCCCATTCACCTATTCATGTTTGTTAACTTTCACAGGCAGATATTCGAGAACTTACTATTGTAAGGGGAATATCAGCACACACGTTAAATTAATAAGGCGTGTTGTTTAAATCTGAGGTGGAAGATAGAATAATGGAATTCTTGCAGCGAAGTCGACTTATTAAATATATATTTACAAACAATTATTTACAAACAATATCTCTACACGAATGATTAGTTACTTTATGTACAAGTGCAAGTCTTAGTTCAAGTACTTCTATTGAAGTAAAAGAAAAAAAACTTTTGGGTGTTTCATTCCCACCAGCCAGTAATGCTGGTGGGCGGGCAGTCCCTCCGGACTATGCCGGTAGGTAGGGCGAAAGGCCCTCTTCAGCCTGCTTTCAGGAATCGTGGGAATGGGTGGGTGGTGGTTCGGGTGAGAAAGATGAGACGGACGAAATGAAGANCCTACCTTCCGGCGTAGTCCGGAGGGACTGTCCGCCCACCAGCATTACTGGCTGGTGGGAATAAAACACCCAAAAGTTCTTTTTTTGATACCGGAAGGTTAGAAGCGTTCGAAATGTGGTGTTAAATGCCAATGATGAGGATACCATGGATATAGAAGGTTAGAAATGAAGAGGTATTAGAAAGAACAGGAGAACAGAGGACTGAAGTCAATAAGAAATAGGCGAGATAAGTTAGTAGGACGCCTTCTCAGGCATGAAGGTTTAGTAAGTGACATATTAGAGGCGGAAACGGAAGTTAGAAGGGGTAGAGATAAACCTAGATTAGATTACTGTTCGCAGATAGTTAAGGATATGGGTTGTTCTAGTTTTAGGGAAATGCAAAGTTTAGCTCAGGATAGGAGAAAGTGGAGGTGCATGTCCAACCAGTCTTGGGACTGACGACCTTATGATGATGATGATAACCAAATACATTTTGAATATTACACAAAGTGGATTGTTTGAATGTTTCCCATATACGAGTTGTCGTCTAGTGTCTAGTGTTCTTAGAGTGAAATTATTTTGTTTTTATTTTTTAGTTATTGCCTGAGTGCATAGCGACATCGATCCATCTCGTTCTTTTAATTATTCAAAAAGTACTCTCCAAGCAATTAATTTCACTTCAAGGCCGACAGGATCTTTTCTCCTCCTTGTCTTTTTTATTGTTTTTTTTGTATCTATCTAGTATAAGTACGAAAGTAAGTGGACGGACAGGGTAGCGAAAAGAACATTTATTAGCGACGCTCGCGTCACTGCGCGACACGACATGACAGTTTTACTCGAAGGATGCAGCAGCAGGCAGCGCCTCATGAATATGAATGGGACGTTTTGTTTTTCTCGACCATCACCGCCAACGCTACTGTCGCTTCTTCTTCTGCTTCTCGTACTGCTTCCACTACTCAAATAATCCGCTACCGAGGAGCCCTAACAGCACGTTCTACGAGCGAAGTCACAATTTTCACCCATATATTAAAAAAGAGAACTCGCAACGCACTCAGAATAATGCATGATTGGGATGGATGACGGGGGAAGTAAGAGGGGTGAATGGAGAGGTAGATGTAGGTACGTCGCACGCGGCTGCACGTTGATTGATGTTGGCCATCTTCGTAAGTGACAATTATTGCGTAGAACTCTTTAAAACCCATTCGGGAACCGTCTTCAGAGACACCGCATTGCCGGGCCGCCCCGCTGTTGGCTGACACTTCTTTTATTACCTTTGAAATTTCGTTTCCGTACTTTGACCTTGTCGGTTACTACTTTCAAACGTTCAAATTATTATTCGGAAGATAGTTGCATGTAATCGTTGAGTTCTTGTCGTTTGTTCTATTATTGATTGTCGTGGTTCTCGTCCATGACAATTGAATTTTAGGAATAATCAAACAAGTGATGCCTCCATCCGTGCATTATGTAGGAACTATTACAATTTTATGGTAGACAAAAGATAACGGTTCATGTTTATGTTAGTTCTTGTTTAGTTTTAAGTCTGTTCTCTGGCAAATAAGTCGTTAGATGTCACTTTAATCTTATTTGTATTGTTTTGGTGTTTTTCTCATGAGTACTTCTTGAATAAATGTCAAAAGACTCCCATTCACCTATTCATGTTTGTTAACTTTCACAGGCAGATATTCGAGAACTTACTATTGTAAGGGGAATATCAGCACACACGTTAAATTAATAAGGCGTGTTGTTTAAATCTGAGGTGGAAGATAGAATAATGGAATTCTTGCAGCGAAGTCGACTTATTAAATATATATTTACAAACAATTATTTACAAACAATATCTCTACACGAATGATTAGTTACTTTATGTACAAGTGCAAGTCTTAGTTCAAGTACTTCTATTGAAGTAAAAGAAAAAAAACTTTTGGGTGTTTCATTCCCACCAGCCAGTAATGCTGGTGGGCGGGCAGTCCCTCCGGACTATGCCGGTAGGTAGGGCGCAGCCTGCTTTCAGGAATCGTGGGAATGGGTGGGTGGTGGTTCGGGTGAGAAAGATGAGACGGACGAAATGAAGACAGAGGAGAATGAAAGATTATCTGTGGAATATTACCGCCTCAGCATTTGCCTAGGTGATCTAAAGAAACCACAGAAAAACTTGGACCAAGACAGACGGACCCGGAATCGAACCTGTGTCCTCCCGAATGCTAAGCGATGGTCTAAACATCTATTGAAGTCCTTGGTCACTTCTTATATCTAGAACATAAAAACTAGGAACAAATGCCAAGGGTGTGGCGAATGTCACCATTGGTTATTAACCCTTTAAAACAACTCTGTGGAGACGTACAAGGCGGAGCTTTCAGAACTCAAAATATTGCAAGAGAGGGATGTTTATAACGTGTGAGAAATCGACTTCATCAAAAAATCAACAAACGGTACTTTTAACTGTGAAACTCATAAAAATAAACGCCCCAAAATAACATATCATATCAATCATAAAGGATCCTTCTTGAACCGTTACCTCTATAAACCAATTTAAGTATTTAACTGATGCACCCAGCTATCCTTGAAGGGTCTACTATCAAATAAACACCATGCCGCCTTGTAAATTTGCAAAACATTCTAAAAATTGTATACAGGAACTTTATGACCTGCATCAAAAAGAAAGGTCTTGACTCTGAAAAATGTTGCTACAGAGTATTTTTCGGGAAGGTCATCTAATTATTCCTGAAACCTTCTCGTAGATCTTTTGTGTTTCCTTGTATATGGTAGAAAAACTCGAAAGCTTTCATAAGGTTCGGGATCCGACGACAAACATAGACTCCAGTTTTGTCTGTTCGTCTTGCCTTAGCTGAGTCCACTCACCCACGTACCTAGTATGTTAAAATAACATGATTTAAGAAGATTTACATTCATTTCCAAAAATAAGTTGCATAATCGCTTGTATAAAGTTGTTGTGGCGTTTTCGTGTTTTCCACCTCTGCAATTCCTGGAATAATTTGTGCACTTCTTGAGCTTCGTCTTCCGTTGAAATCCGAACAGCTGGACGTCACACGTCATCTTGGTGTAAAGAATTAACGTTACGCGTCATTCCTTTTTGCCGCAGAAGACATCACCTTTAACCGCACCAAAGTGTAAGCATCGGTGCACTCCACAAACTAAATTTACATTATTCTCGGGAAGTGCAGAGTGCGCAGTTCATCAGCCTTGTTTCGTACATAAATTTGGAATAACTAACGACCGCGTGCTCTTCATGTCGTCTCGTCACCCTCTTCCCCACCCCATTCTCCTCCAACGCTTCTTCTAATATAAGTGCAACTCTATTACCGCAAGTCAAAACAAAAAGCATTCCATGGGACCGAGGAAATGACAGTTACACATATCTTTCCCAGGATCGCAAGTCACATCTCAAATTACTGCAACGCTATTTCTGTATTTAAGAAAATATTTGCTAAATATACATTAGATACCTTCATACATTTTTTGGTATATTGTTTCCTACAATAAAACTCATTCATTTCTCTAGTGCTCAAATAGTTCTAGTCTTCGTCTTGGGCTCGGTCTTACTCATTTAATCTAATACTTACCTTTTTTTTATAATTCTTTTGAGCACAATTTTTTCTATTTACTCACATAAAGATTGTCGTTAATATTGAAATTTTCTGTTATACATGCGTGCTTGTCATGATTTTTAAAGAAAATTGTGTCGATAGTTGTGAGAGTTATTAGGACATACCTTTTCTCCTGTTCAGAGACCGTTCTTCGTTTTGCAGGCCATAAAATTCCTGCATACAATTTTTAGAATACTTTGCAAACCTACAAGGCGGTGTTGTGTTTATTTGAGAGTAGACCCTTCGAGGATGGGTAGATAAATCAGTTAACTACTTAAATTAGTTTATAGGGGTAACGGTTTAAGAAGGATCCTTTATGATCCCTAATATAGTTTCATTTTTATTATGGGGTGTTTATTTTATGAGTTTAACGTTTAGAAAGTCCCGTTTGTTAATATTTTGATGTAGCTTTTTCACAGGTTGTAAACATCCCTCTTTCCACATATTTTGAGTTTTGAAAGCCCCGCCTTGTACGTCTCCACAAAGTTGTTCTAAAAGGGTTAATCACCAATGGTGACATTCGCCACACCCTTGGCATTTGTTCCTAGTTTTTAAGTTGTAGATATAAGATGTGACCAAGGACTTCAAAAGAAGCACTTGAACTAAGTCAGCACAAAATGCAAGGAGCACTTGTATAATCATTCATTAGTAATAATCGATGGAGATACTCTGTAAATATTTGTAAATACATAATTAAGTCGACTTCGCTGCAAGAGTTCTATTTTTTTCTACCTTCCACCAAAGAATTAAACAACACGCCTTATTAATTTAGCGCGTGTGCTGATATTCCACTTACAATAGTAAGTTCCCGAATATCTGCCTGTGAAATTTAACACCTCCAATGCATAAATTGACCTATTACTGAGGAAAATACAAAAAGGTACATGAAAGAAGTAAAAAATATAGAAAAAAAAGTTGCTATAAGGCATTGCTTCTTGATAAATTTCACTATTTTAGGTCAACGAGGAGTATTCTATAGCTAATATTGATTCCCTTGCAAGTGTCAAAATATGATGTATATAAACGGCCATTTCTATTGATTGCGTTGACTTAGAAGTTTGATTATTTTACAGCTCCAAGGGATTACAGACCTGAGTTATTGATATTAATTGCATTTTGATACCTCCACTCATCCCTGAGAAAAAGCGTCTTGACAGACAGACAGACAGACTACGAAGAGATCCTATAAGGGTTCTTTTGTTTTCTAATGAGGTACTGAACCCTAAGAAGTGGCAGTGGCGGAGAGTGAGAAAGGCCGGCGGCGGCGAAGGAAAGAGAAAATATGGCGGCGGCGAAGGGAGAGAAAGGATGACGGCGGCGGTGAGAGGGCAACGACTGTATTAGATGGATGTAATGTGCAGCCGCGCGGAGTGCCGGGAGTCCGTTAGAGTTCCGGCGGCGTGTGCTGTGCTCAGCTGTTGTTTTCTGACCTCTGCTCTCCACATGGCTGGGCATCATTATCTCTATTTGCGGTCTGTGTAAAAACCAAATTATAATTTGCAGTAAAACCTGTGAAAACGAAATGTGTGCTGGGACACATAATAGAAGTGAAATTTCAACGAACAAGTGGAAAAACGAATAGCAACGGACAAGTGGAAAAACGAATGGCGACAGGCAAGTGGAAAAACGAATCGCAACAAAATGTTTACTTGAAGTCTATGGGCAGGTTTTCAAATCGGAAAAGTACATTAACAATCTGCCCGTAAAACTTGAAGTAAAAATTTTGTTGCGATTCGTTTTTCCACTTGTCCGTTGCCATTCGTTTTTCCACTTATCCATTGCCATTCGTATGAAGTTTCACTTCTACTATGTGTCCCAGCACACATTTCGTTTTTTGATTGAATAAAGTACAAGTCCAAAAATGAACAGTTTGTAAGGTAATCTCCTGGTTCATGAAGTGTTTATAGTTAGCGTTTATTCTTTGAAGGAAACACAACAAGAAAACTGCCTGACAATGCTGAACATTTGATTTTTTGCATCATAATTTGCCACTTACTGATATTGAATATTGCTATAGTTTTTACTTTATTTATTAAAATCTGCGCTCTTATAACGATATACATAAGTTTATGTATTTAAATTTTCTACATCTATAATTTTTTAATTCAAAAGATTTTGATTAAAGTTAAGTTCCTTTTTATTAAATGAGTTAAATATGAAGCCGAATATTTTGTAATTAAACCGAATACTCAGTCAGAAACTGAATAGCTAGACGTGAAATGAACTAAATCAATGCCAACCGAGAAGGGTTTGAGACATAACTCCATGGATATAACGTAATAATAAAAGTGTTTATTCACTCCTGAGACGATTTTGCATGAAAATTTTATCTTTAAGTTCCATTAGGGTCTATATAAATGAAATTTTATGTAAGCTCTTTTTTTCTGATGCTTCTTAGCATAGCCTTCTAAGCCCTACATCGTGCATATACCTTACATGTATACCTGTTACAGTAGGACAGCACCAATACTTTTGCATTATTTTTATAATGGTATCTAGATTACGCTGCTTTAGTGTATATACCTAATGTTGAATGTTTCTGTTTCATAAATATACGCAAGGTTTCGCAATTTGCTTAATTCACCAACTGGAGGGCGTGCAAGAGTAATACGACTACCTTGGGAGAAAACGAAAATGCGAAGCGCAAATAGGTACAAAGCTGTAAGAGCATACCAGGGGAACATTAAATTATTTCATGTGGGGTTATTAGGTCATGAGCGAAGCAAAATATTGTGTAGCATCCTACCTACATAGGTATGCAGGCAGCTATTTTAATGTGTTGCTTAGCTCTAATGTTTACTTGGATTTGAGTACATTTTCTGGATTACAATCCCAATACAGCAATGTTAAGTTAATTCAAACAAAAAGTTGTCAGACCCTTTCCCAATTACCAAAACATTTATACCATGGGATGATGGAATTCATAATGCTAAGCAATAGACGGATTGCAGTTAGATTTCTGTTCACTCTTATATAGATCAAAAAAGATACTCAGAAGCTGTTAAAATGTACTTAAATCTACATTATAGTACGACATGTATTTATTTAAGTACAGACTCCCTAATAAACGCCAATATGGACAAATGAATTGGTGGTTTCGATCACTAAAGACACGAGTTCAGAATTGTGAATAAGTATACAATTAGGTTGTTAGAACTGCAAGAACTTTTGTATTGTAGGATGTTCCGATTATTTAGATATTACTGTTAAAAAGATCGAATACTAGAAGCGTTCGAAATGTGGCGTTACCGGCGAATGATTAGGAAACCGTGGACAAAGAAGATCAGAAATGAAGAGGTATTAGAAAGAATAGAAGAACAGAGGACTCTATGGAAGTAAATAAAATATAGGCGAGACAGGTTGGTAAGACACCTTCTAAGGCATGAAGGTCTAGTCAGAGACATATTAGAGGCAGAAAAGGGAGTTAAGAGGGTTAGTAGACCTACATTAGATTACTATTCGCAAATAGTTAATGATGCGAAAATTAGCTCAGGATAGGAAAAAGTGGAGGTGCGTGTCCAACCAGTCTTAGGATTGACGACATTATGATGATGATTCGTATTATCTTTTGATGTGAAACGTGTTTTGGTGCAACTTGCGATAAACGACAAATATTATAATACATTAAAATGAAATAATTTTTGAATCCACTTTTTCCACTACAGACAATCTGAAAAATATGAGGAAAGATGATTCTGATATCGCTTACTCGCCGGGAATCGAACCCGGGTCCCTGTTTTTACGCACCATTGGTCTACCGCTCAGCTATGACCGTATACTATAGAGGTTAAGTATGATACAACATGGCAATTTTAATGGTTAATGGTTATACTTTCATTGGCGGAATGTCTCAGGTAGGCGAGTCTCTTTTGATGACACTTTTATGGCTTTTGCGACGGCTTAACTATCACAGAATCGTCGAACCAATGGTTAATCATTATTAACAATTAGACATTTCCCATCACAGCAATAAAACGTCGTACAGTTTTGACATCGTTATAATCTGTCACGGGTATCTCATCAATCAGACACGGTTAGAATCCAAGAATCCAGTTTCTTCCAATGACTCACTCGACAATGCGAGATTTTTAGAAAGTGTTTATTCTGCTTTTATAATTTTCGCGAAATCCTAGTGAACCTCTATGTAATAGTCAAAATTTTCTGTCGAGATTTCATTCTAATCGACCCAATAATTTCGGTTGTGCGTTGATCAGTCGGATAGCCGGTAATATCTTCTTTGTATGTATATGAAAATTGATGATTAAGAGAATTATAACACCTGCATAGTTATCCTTTTCCTCACGTTTTATTTCTGTTTGAATTTAATAAGTATCTATTTAATAATAATACACATAACAGTTATATGTCGTCGTCCGTAATATCAGCATTACATCCGGAATATTTTCTTTTTTTTACCGCTGGGAAAAAAGTTAATAATTGCTTCCCTTTTTCCATTTTTCGGCGGACAAATGTCACATTAAGCAACCGAATCGGACACTGAGAGATAAATGCGGTCTACGTTCTGGCTTCGAAGGATTCGTTGCGGCAGTGAGGATGCTAAAACGACGACGACGTAGGACGCCGACGCCTACGACGCCGTCTTACATGCAGACGAAACCATCGCCTTAAATTTAGGTCCGAATAGGACGCGAGCGTCTCGACGTAAAGAGACGGCGACGCTCCGAAATATATAGCCAAGAGGTGCGGTTCTTTCATACTACATAATATAATATATGTAAGTATACAGGGGGATCATTTAAGAATGGGACTGGAGACACTATACATTAAAATAAGATGGTAGATATCTATAGAGTCAGGATTGATATTTATTGCTTTCCTTCATAATTTCTAGATAGCAGGGCTGTGCTGTCGTGGTAAATTATTTATTCTTTATATACCTACAGTGATCCTAATTGTAAGCATAAAGTACATACGATGACGCGTATTCGAGTGATGTCGCCGGTGCACTCCCCTTGCACTCTCCATATGGGACCACCATGTCCGCATATTCTACATATGAGAATATTGGGTTTTGCTTGACATTTTCACACCCAAATTATTTTGTATTTTGAACGGTAACCAGTGCAGATTGTCACTAATCATTACGTGCAATTGACCTGTCTACGTACCAGCTGTTACGAAGGTCACGAATAGGTATGTGTGTTTCGTCAGTTGAAGTTTGCGATAACGAAAGGCGATAACATAACGCGGCTGCCAAACTGGTAACTGTTCTCAGTCATTAACGGCTCGTTAACTGGGGCTACAATACTACAATATTAAAAAAATCGATGCCAACTATGCCTGTGTTCAAATTGCTGATTGTGCATTTTTGTTGAAAACATGTTTTTAGGTTACTCTAATCTTAGTCATGCAATTATAATTTAATGGGAATTGTTATGTTATTGTAACTGTGTATAGGAAATTATTTTAACACTTCATGATCGTTTAGGGGGCGGATCCAGAAGAAAACTAAACGTTTTCTGCTCCGAAAGTTTACCTTTTTCGAGTAAAACTAAAAAATACAGATAAACGCTAGTTCGGCGTTGATAAATCACATAATATAACACTGCATTCAATCAGATGGTAATTGGTAGCATCAGTGTTTTATTGCTTTTGTATTTTTTTTTTGGGATTACAAACAACCCCTAGAGTTATTTGTTCTTTTATAACCCTTTATTTAATTAACCGACATGCAGTTCAATAAACTATTTCAACAATACATCAGTCATTGAAGTAGGTCAGTATGTTACTGTACAACAATATTCCTATGATGTGCTGTGTTAATTATATACGTGTTCGAACTTGAAGCATATCGTCGCTGTACAAAACGAAATCCTTAATTTCGTAGAAGACAACCCCAGCATATTATACACGGAATATTACGGAAAGTTGACTCCTCTCATGTGATAATATAGCAAAATTTATAAAAACAATTGTTGCATCTTTTTCATTTGCAGCGAGTGCAAACGTTGCAGGAAACTAATTTTCAGTTACGAGTGGATTTGTCCGTGATTTCGATAGAAAATTGCCGATTTTTTTCCATAGAGTGTGGACGAATGCAACTTCACACGATAGACCGAATTTTAAACATTTTCATAATAGTCATTATCGATTTGACGCAATTTGTCACATACATCCTTCATGATTTCAACATCGGCGTTTGGTAAATGTTCATTCTTTTGTGTTTATAATATTAACATGCTGAGGTGTAATTTAAATAGTTCAACGACGTTCTAGTTTCAAATCATTCTTGTAGTGTAAGTATGTGTATACGTGTTCACAGAACGAATAACTCGTCGATTTGTAAGCGATAAGTTGTATGTTTACTTTAAGCGTTGCATAACCGGCATTGTTTAGCAGTTTAGCTCACACATCATACATATGTGGCGATTCAGATAACAGAATATGTAGTGTTGAATGATTTTTAGTTGCACTGTACTCACACGTTTCCAGGTCACACCCAGGTCCGGCATCGTGTCGAAACTTGCCTATTTGTTTTCTTACAATTTTTTGGTCTCTTAACGACCATGCTGCTGTATTCACCATACGATTCCTTATTGCTTCTGGTAGACATCCTCCAGATTCCAGATACACCCTGTATAAAGGAAGTATTGACGTACAATGACGTACGTAACATTGTTTAAGTGTGTGTGTGTGTGTGTGTGGTATCCACTTTTCTGGATTTGCATTAGTGAATTTGTGAATTTCTTGATCGAATTGAAAAGGCGCGTTCGTGAGAACGAAGCCTTTCGCTTGATTTAAGAGGTCGATCTTACATCTAACCCCTTTTACTGAATTAAAAACGAAAAATTCACACTGATTTTTGCAGAACCTACTTTCACGGATGGGTTTTTGTGAATTACGTCAGCGTAAAATGTATTCTTACTTTTATGGTTCGCTTGTAGAAAATGAAATGAACAACATGGATATTATATCGCAGAAGAGGAAGGCAGCTGGGTGAATACATGATAAAAGTATTTTCAGTGACCCCAGAAAGAAAGTTATATTTTAGAATTAAGATTAAATGTCTCTCAACTTCGCAATGTTTATGTATGTTTAATGTTGTGGGCCAAAAGATCAATTATTTTATTAAGTTTAACAAGCCCCAGGGGAAAATGAGTAGTCAGGGGAGTGACACCATCCACCTTCTCTTCATTATTATCTTTCAGCTGATCGGCAACTTTCGAGTTCGGGGTCATTTTCTGTTTTTCTACGCGTCTTAATTTCTTCTGATTCATATTCACCTTCGTTTCTTCTTTTTTTTAATCGCTCAATTTCATTTTTTGTTTTTTAATAACTCTATTCCGTAATTTCTGTTGATTTTCTGATCGTTTTTTTGCGGATCGTGCAACATTATTTTGTACTTCATTGTCAGATTAAGGTGGCGTTACAGGACAATTTTCAATAAACTAAAGCTTTAATCGATCTCTGTGCTTTTTAGTTTTCTCTCTCCATATTTTTCTAATAGTTCGTTGTGCCCTTCGAGTCATATCTCTAATACTTTTTATTTGTCCATTTTCCTTTTTTCTTTGATATTTCAGTTTTTGTTTTATCTGGACAGTCTTTACTGGGTCATTCTTTATTCTCTGATAACGTAATCTTTCAGCTTCACATTTTTTTCAGCCTTTTTTCCCTCGTTTGTTTTTTAATTTTTACCATAATTCTAGCTTATATATGACATAAGCGAGAACTGGAACAAATAAAAGCAGATGTTAAAATAGGAAATAATGATAACTTATATTTTTAGTTATTTCCCTGGCCTTAATGTATCGTATTTCCCCTGGCATACAAAACGCCAGAATAGTGACAAAATCGCCAATAACCTCAAAATACGACTAAGCAAGTGTGCGCTTCTATATTTCTATGTAATAAACTCCACTGGCTCACAATGATTATTTTCTATTAATGATTAAAAATTAAATCTAAAAATATACACTTATCAGGGTAAATACTATAACAACTGGCACAAACACGCTCTTTTATAAATGGTAGCTGCGACTGGTCACTGTTGCCAGCCTACTACAGGAAAAAATCCCACGCGCAGGTCCAAAAAATCCCATATTTTCTCTAAAAATCCCTCCATGCGCAGGTCCAAAAAGTCCCATGTTTTCTCTAAAAATCCCTCCAACTTATTACTATTATTATTTTTTAATTCGTTAATTTAATCGTTTATTCGAAGAAAAAATATACAATATTTTTGTAAACATGGACAACTTTTCGTGTCGATAGTATAATACCGATAATTTTATTGTATGTAGTTATCTCGTTTCCCAAAAATGCAGACAAAACCAGGCCTTGGGGGTTTAGATGTTTAGATGTTCGGATTTTGGAACAATACACCAATTCAAACATTTATTTTTATTAGTTTTAACATCTGTTTCTGATCTGTTGACTGGTCACTTTCAAGATGTTTGCTGAAGACCATACAATGATACGAAAACAATATACAATTCAAAAAAGTTCAAGACAATTTATCGTAGGGACTTGAGCAGGTACCTGCAGGCTGCACCAGTAGGCTTGAACGCACGTCGCCGTCGTATATCAACCGTTTTATCGTACAGCATTATACGATTATAGCTGACAAAATTTTACGTTTACAATTAGAAAAATGAGCGCCTTCATAATATAATATTAGGTCAACAAAATCAAACAAATGGCAAATTACAAAAAATCCCGCGAATATAAGGAAAAATCCCTTTAATCCTCAAGAACGTCACAAATCCCTCGAATCGGGTTAAATCCCTCGAATTGGCAACACTGCGACTGGTTGTTGCTATGTTCACGTTGTACAAGGTCAAACGTTAGTGTTTGCGGAATTTTACTCGATAATTTCAACAATAGTTCGCCAGGTGAGGATGACACTACTTTAGAGGATAGTATTTTCTACTTTTATTTCATAAAATTATGTTCTATCCTGTATTTAGTTACATAATTATTGAGGGAATATTGTTACAGGATTTAAATTAAAAATTATATGGTTACAAGTTTATTAGGATTAAGCAATGGGGCATGCCAGGACAGTATACATTTTCTTACTTTTCAATAGTTTATTAGTTTATAGTGATATAGTTAGCGCAATTTAAATACACGGCTTAAATAAAACACGAGATTAATAGTTATTTTGAAAATACAAGACAGTAAATTAATTGATTTTCTCAGAGATTTCTGATGGGGCCATTATAATCCCGATACTGTTTATTGACCAAGCTACATGGCTTTTCTCAAACCTTGAATAACAAAGATTTTATACAGAAGATAGAAAATATGAAACGATACAAAATGAAATTTGAAAACAAAATGCTTATTGTTTTTTACTGTAATATTCATCATCATCATCATAAGGTCATCAGTCCTAAGACTGGTTGGACACGTACCTCCACTCTTTCCTATCCTGAGCTAAATTTCGTATTTCCCTAAAACTAGAACAGCCCACATCCTTAACTATTTGCGAACAGTAATCTAATCTAGGTCTACCTCTACCCCTCCTAACTCCTGTTTCTGCCTCTAATATGTCTCTGACTGGACCTTCATGCCTGAGAAGGTGTCCTAGCAACCTATCTCGCTGTAATATTCATGCAGAATTTATATCATGAAAAACTACTTATAATAGTAGCTTCTTTTCGAAATAAAAGACTTTTTTCGTAACTTATTTTCTTCGGAGGGTGGCACTTTTCGGTAGTGCGCTGAATCGAAATCTGACATAAGAATTTCACTCTCACTCAGGATATTGAAATTTGCGAAAATAGCTATTTTTAGGCATTTTCAGGGTTCGTTTCCGGTTTTAAAGAATGTTTTCTACAAAAACATGATCATGATCTCCTAAAGTACGCTTTTTCTCTTTTATTAATTTCCGGTTTTGGACGATCAAATAGGATTCTTTTTGGCGTAAATGTATCGAGAATTTGCGGCGACTGTAAGGATTTGGGAATGATAATAAGAAAGTATATTAAATCAAGTGTACAGAAACTGTTTATTATTAATAGTTGTACACAGGTAGGTAGTACAGAGAAGACTAAGTACTCTGTTCAGTGTTTAATTTATTAACAATAAGTGGGGGTATGGTAGCAGAGCGTGGTTATAAAATGTTGGATATTTTCCCTTACAACGGGTGACATATACAACAAATTTAAGTGAATTAAAGCTTTTTTGATGCTTTTCATAGGAAGTCAGCATCAGTAGTTTATCTAACATAATTTCCATCTCAAACACAACATTGAGCGATTTATATAAATTGTTACTGATTTTATAGCAACTAGTAAATTGTAGCAATTCTGCTATACTTTTTGAAGTGTTTCAATTTAATCAAGATAAAGCAAAAATTAGACGTATTAGCTTACATCCCTTTACATGTTTATAAACCTTTGGCTTAGAATGATCCGAAGAACGGTATATATCAAAGCTATAATAATAATGTACGTTTACAAAAAAGTTGTACCTAATAGTTAAGAGTTATGTGAATTATGTCTATAAGCAGTGACGTATTTTAAAATTTATTTATTTTTATGGTAAAGGTGCAGTTGTTGTTGCAATAGACTCAGCAACCCAACATAGTAAATTCATACTATAATATAAATAATCTTTAAGAAACCTACCTATCGTCTTCAACAATCTATTGATGTTAAAGTTAGTTCGATCCCCGTCGTATTGTTAGGTGGGAAGTTACAACTATATTATCGGAAATTAATTGTTACATCTCGCACATCATTTCTCAATATTTTTAAGTATTCTTCTTTTAATTAATTGTAAGTGTTTCTGATTTATACCGTGCAAGCTTTGTTTAAAAAAAAAGAAAGAAAAAGGAGAAAAAAAAGAAGAAAAAAAGTTACTTCTATACTCGCGAACGATTAATTTTGAAATTCGAAAAAGGTTGTTAAAGGTGTTGTTACGATTGGAGCGCGGCGCTGTACGGGTGCGAAACATGAACGGTGAATGCGGCAGAAAAGGTTAGATGCGTTCGAAATATGGTGTTACCGGCGAATAATGAGGACACCGTGGATGGAGAATGTTAGAAATGAAAGGTTATTAGGAAGAAAAGGAGAACAAAGGACTCTATGAATGTCAATAAGAAATAGACGAGATAGGTTAGTAGAACACCTTCTCAGGCATGAAGGTCTAGTCAGAGACATATCAGAGGCAGAAACGGGAGTTAGGAGGAGTAGAGGTATACTAGATTACTGTTCGCAAATAGTTATGGATGTGGGTTGTTCTAATTTTAGAGAAATGTGAAGATTAGCTCAGAATAGGAAAGAGTGGAGGTGCCTGTCCAACCAGTCTTAGACTGACGACCTTATGATGATGATGAGTCCATTGCTGTTTTTGAAACACGACCCTTGCTTTCGAGTGTTTAGATAACAATTAACAGAAAGCTATTTGAACTAAAATTGTAAAGGTTTATGTCTTTTATAAATTGGAAATAACCAATCAAATCACTAATAAAATCGACAATGGGACGTCCGAAACTAGTCAATCGCGTCCAAAGAATTTAAATTGCCGTCGTGACACTTACTGTGTTACATAGAACTGTATTTGAAGGAAATATATCTGCGGGAAGCTTTAGTGGCACCTAAATGTATTAATAAAATAAAATGAAAGTACTAATTGGGCACTAAAGGAGCAGGTGGTTTTTAAATTGTCTCGATGTAATATGCAGCTGTGCCAAGAAATGTTACAAATTAAACATGCTCGATCCAATTCATAACTTCCACACACCTGGCAAACTTTCAAGTTACATTAAATTATTCATTAGTTGAATTTACTATCAGTTCCTACATATGCAATATATATAATGAAGTTGTTTCATCATCACAAGGTTGTCAGTTCTAAGGATGGTTGGACAAGCACTTCCACTCTTTCCTATCCTGAGTTAATCTTCACATTTCCCTAAAACTAGAACATTCCACATCTTTAACTAATTGTGAAAGGTAATCTAATTTAGGTCTACCTCTACCCCTCCTAAGTCTTGTTTCTGCCTCTACTATATCTCTGACTAGACCTTCATGCCTGAGAAGGTGTCCTATCAGCCTATCTCGCCTATTTCTGATTGACCTCTATAGAGTTCTCTGTTCTCCTATTCTTTCTAATGCCTCTTCATCTCTAACCTCATCGCTATCCTCATAATTATCCTGTAACACCACATTTTGAACATTTCTAACCTTTTTTATTCCGCACGCCCACTGTCCATGTTTCGCACCCATACAGCGCCGCGCTCCAAACATAAACCTTTAACAATCTTTTTCGGATTTCTAAATTAACCGTTCGTGATTTCTTTTTATTGAAAGCTACTCGACCCTGTGCTATCCTCCGCTTTATATACCTGCTACTCATTCCGTCCTGATTTATTTGACTTCCTAGATACCTAACATCAGCCATCTCTTCTAATTTTTCGTCTCCTATCTTTATATTCGCTCTTTCCTTACTTTTATTTATTGTCATACAGTGCCGCTTCTATTTTATTTAAAGCTATCTCTAACTCCTCCTTGCTAGATGCTAATACTGCAGTATCATTTTGCAATTCCAAGCATACTAATCTTTTTCCTTAGTATATCTATCACTATACTTGCTTTGTATTTAATGAAATTGTTCGATGTAGACATTAAAAAATAGCGGGGACAGTGTGCATCCTTGTTTGACTAATATTTACTTCTGCACGTTGTTGCTCCAGCTCTATAACTGCTTGTTGCTCTATACAAACTATGTATCACTCTATCTCTATCTGTGACTCTCATTCCTACATTTTTATGTATATTTAACATCTTATTCCATTTGACATTGTCAAAACTTTTTTCTAAATCTACAAATCCTATGTACTTGTTCTTTCCTTTTTCTATCGTTTTCTCTATTGCTACCTATAAAGCTAGAGTGGCCCCTCGTGTTCCTCTATTTCTTCTAAACCCAAATTGATCCTTCCTTAATAGTTCTTCTGCCATCCTCCTCTGTAAAATTCTAGTAAAGATTTTTGATGCCAAGTTAAGCTAATTGTTCTAAATAGTTCACACTTATCTGCGCCTCCCTTTTTGAGGTACGGAACCCTAAAAAAATGGTTCTTTCGATATTACAGACTACATTCAATAGTGTTGCAGGCAAAATTGCCAACTGACGCGTTGGCAGTAAATAAGACGAATACTCTTCAATTTTAACTTTTTATATCAAACAGTAAAGATAATGTAATCAGGCGGATAAGAGTGTTTCGTGTTTCCATTTTCCCAATTTTGGCATGGAACACTAAACCTGATGATGATGTAATAAAATATTCATCTGATAAAAATACCCGTTGGAGCAGCTACTGCTGCTAACAATGTGGATGTGTAACAAACAGTGTCATCTTCAATTTGCGCCGTTGTTTACAACTTAAGTGCAATTTTGACGCCTGAAGCTGTCGCCCTGCGTTTTCGCGACAACTGAAAATTTCCTCCAATTTGAAATGAGAAATAGCATGCGCCGCGAGATATAAATTAGGTAGGACTTGTCCTTTATTATCCGCACGATATTCATCCATTGCACTGATTACATACAACACAAACATGTATGTGTGTTCCATATATGCTCCGGGCATCATAACACTTTACAGAAAATGTCTAATATTCGGTGATGCATGCAACTAAGAAAAATTACTTTTGCTGTGTCGCCTATCGCAACATGTTACTTTACTCGTAGAATGGAAATAGGAGGAAAATTTTTCTTTTCTTCTATTCTTGCATAAGATATTTATAGACCGACATATGTTAGATACACGTTTCCGAGAATATACACGAAGAGAATTGAAATAAATTGTTCATCTTCTGAATGCAACATGAAGAAATAATGAACTAGTAACATTTTTGAATTTAAACACAATGTACTTACTACGACAGCTTCAGAAATAATTTGGCCTTTGTTTTATTTAAGATATTGATATTTACAGACGACCATATTTATAATAAGTTAAAAAGTAAACAGCTTTCGTTGAAATAGCTAGTTGAAAATCTCATGAGCCTTCACATGTTGTTGTTATATTCATTACTAATACATTAACTTTACTGTTAATCGTGTGATTCGTTGTACAACCAGAAATGAAGCTTCATAAACTATAAACGTTGTCACTGTGCAAGCCCAAGGTTCATGAGATTCTGCACTGCCTCTACTTCATTTACTTCAATAATCCAGCCGGAATAGGGAAATACGTGGTTTGACTGTTTAGATAGTTCTATTGCATGATTTACAGATTGGGTCCCTAATGATTATTGCTTCTTATAAAAGATTGTTTATTATGTGATATTACGATATTGAAGTGGTTGTTTGGATTAGGACGGATTTGGATTATAATATGTACGCCCTTAATTTTGGACACTGCGCAGTTAACGCTTTAAGTTCACACATCAAATCATGAGGGCTAAAGTAAAAAAAAAAGTTTTGGGTGCAGTCCCTTCACACTAGGCCCTCTTCAGCTTCCTTCTAGGAATCGTGGGAATAAGGTGGATGGAGTTTCTTTAATGCCCCCGCCTGATATGTTAGATATTGGAATAATCTGACGAGGTTATACTTGTTTCAGCAAACACGATGATCTTGAATGTTTAGTATGTTGTAGAGATGATAATGCTGATCATTTTCATATATACATATGTATGTATGTGTTATGTTGGACACGGAGATCATAATGAAGCATATTTTCCGAAGACATTATGCCAGCATACCAGCCTGCCTTTGGCGGGCAGGGGCATTGAAGAACCTCCAGTCTGTCATAAGTCTACCTAATAACCATACAATATCATCACTAATGCATATACATCTCCAAACCTAACCTAACCAAACAATAGTCTGAAATTCCGATATTGTACTAGAAAATGTATAAAACTAATGCTTTCTGTGAATAAAATGAATAAATTAGTAAACTGAGAATCATAGTTATCTGTGTTTACGTGGTTCTAGTGCGATCGGCAGATGTATATGCCTTGTTGACCTTATTGTTTGGTTAGGTTAGGATTGGAGATGTAAATGCAATAGTGATGTTATTGTATGGTTATTAGGTAGATTTATGACAGACTGGAGCTTCTTCAATGTCTCTGCCCGCCAGAGGCGGGCTGGTATATTGGCATAATATATAATAGGAATTGCACACAGTTCCTAGGAAATGTATACAATTCCTAGCTTTTATACATTTTGATGCATGTTAAACTTCAAATCTTTTGAATGATGCTAATTTGACCTGTTCGGTTCTCAAAACTTAAATTCAAAAAATAAACTTTTTGAGGGTTTATTCAGAACTAATTACTTGTATTGTAGTAATATTTACTTTACAAAGAAACGTTTAGAAACCTGTTATTACCCTAGACAAGTGATGCGCCATTAGCATAAACGATAGACATAAGTTGTAAAAGTAATAAGGTGGAAACCTTTAGTTATAAATACCTAGAGTACTGGTCATTTGAAAATAGGGGCTATGTATCACGGACTAACACCTTTTAGTTACATATGCATACACCCTGTATATTTTACTTGTTCTTTGATCTACATAAATAGGTATTTATCGTTTTAGTGTAAACACGCGTTTTCCGAATTCAAATAAAATTCCCAAACCCATCTCGGTTGGCTTTGAATGGCACGAGACATTTAAAAACACATTTGTGTTTTAACCGTTGTTTGTTCAAGAGGTGCTTCCTTTCATTTAGCCGCCCGATCGTTCTAAAGCGGTTAAGTAAACAAAATGTTAATGCGTTTGATCGCGCGCGTCTAGGAAAAAAAGAAAAAAAGCATGGAACGAATCTTCTCCGATTTTACACCGAAAGTACTTTTGGAATTATCTAAAGTGCTGCCATCCGTCTTTGCAACGGTGAGAGTAATCTGACACTTTTTTCATCTTCCTTTCCTGTACTCCTCTCTTTTTGCCTATCTCTCTTTCTGTATTGTATATTCGAACTAACTTGAAACCTATTAGTTTTGTTTATGCTATAGAATTTTTTGGAATAATGGTTTTAAACGTAAAAAAAATATTATCGAATTTTTCGGAAAATAACCAGAGGTAGACGTTCACACCTAATACGTATGCATTTGAAATTAAAAAATAAGTGTTGAACATGCAAGAAGTGATAGGACAGTACAAAATAATTAAGTAAATATTTGTATGACCGCTGGGATTTACTTTTTTCGAAATAATGTAATTGAAGGTACAAACAAATGTAATTCGGTCCTGGAAAGAAATGTACAACGCAACGCCGTATTCAATCAGCTGGTAGTTAGCTCCATCAATATTGAATTTCTTGTATAATTTTTTACTAATTTTGCATTGTTTGTTATTTATTAGATTAGATTAAGTGTGATTCAAAATTTTTATGTTACACCCAACCTGCTTGTTCTTTTAACGTTTAGTTAAACGATATGCAATTCAATGAACTAATTCAGAAATGCATTTGTCATTGGAGTAGGTCAGTATATTACTGTAGAACAGTTGTAAGAATGATCTGCCATGATACTTATTTACGTGTTTGAATCGTACGGCCCGCTGTGGAGGACGAAATTCTTGATTACACGCAAAATAGCTGGGAAAGTTGGTTCCTCTCATGTAACAAATAAAGAAACGGATGCTGCATCCATATCATTTGCAGCGAGTGGAAACTTTGCTTCAAATTGACTTTCAGGCGCGAGTGGTTTTGTGTTGGTGATTTCGATCTGAATTCACCATGCGATTCCTTATTGCATTTGGTGTACACCCTCTGAAATTCTGCACTTATTTCTATTACACTCTGTATAATAGTGTATAGAATTCGGTAGCCAAATCGAACTCTGTGAATATAAATCAAGGTATCTAGCCGACATAGTTTTGGTAACTTCATTTTTTTTGTGTTGCGCTGCTCTGTCCTGCTGGGTCCTTATTCCACCACCGAAATCAATGTGCGCGTACACAATACCTTGTTAAAAAATTGCACTATTACTGTTAGCAGTAAAAACCACTAGATGGCTGTACATATATTGTCTGTTGCTCGAAGAAAAACATTTATTTATAAGTGCCTAAATTCTTAATTTAACAATTGCTTCTTCTTTGTTGCAGGTAAGGATTCTGTTTCATTCCCAAATAAGCACATCCTTAATCAACTCATATTAAAAGGAAGGATAGAATTGACTTCAAAACAGGTAATCTTTTTACCAATTTGTGCCAAATGTATCACTTAAAGATATATGAAGGATCTTCCAGCATGTTTTCCAACAACTAAAGAAAAAGTACTGTTCGTGATGTCACCGTAAGAGTCATTTTACCATGACTTCAATAGTCGATGGGCTCTTTATATCATTCAATACTGTAGAGGTAGTTCAGAATCTCATGATCCTTGGTCTTAGGCTGTTCAGTGAAAAAACTCCTGTTCACTGATTTTAACAATTTCAACCACCTAAAAACATTCGCCGTTCATTCCTGGTTGTATAACTACGTGCATGAGTCGCTGTTTTCGTAATGTACATAAGAAAATTACGTTAGAATTTGAAATGCCTCTACTAACGTCGTGTTGTAGATAAGGATTTTGTTGTATTCAAGGTGTCCCAAAAATGACGTTGAACCTGGTGTTCGCGCAAGGTACTTGTTCGCGCAAGGTACTAGAACCTTATTATTATTATTGTTATCATCAAAGTGTCTTCGGTAAAAGAGATGAGGGTGGCGGTACCACCCCTACCCCATTTTGGTTGAACTCTATAAATTGAGTTTTTTGGTACAAAAACAGGTGTTCGAAAAACTCTCGTGAAGTCTCCTCAAATTTCATCTATACTAGCTAAGTTATGTCGTCAAATTAATTCTTCTTCTTTTTCTAAGTGTTAATTGTTAAGTGTTCCTTAAGTTTGTATATAGTTTTTTGGTTAATATACGGTTAAAAAACATTGAAAAGTTTATTAGAGAAAGTGAGCTCTTGTCAAAGTTACAAGTAGCACTTCCACGAAACACCTGGTAAAAATGAAACAAAACCCTAGCGAATCATACCCTTTGACGGGGCTAATACAACGAAAGGCTATTTGTAGGTTATAATTTAAGAAAATCGAAGCAGTGCCCGCTTGCTTGTAAGGCTAGTAGTGGTTTGACTTTTTATAGTGTGCTCTGTATTGTTCGGTGGAAATCTGACTCATTAGAGCAAAATACGAATTTCCTGGTTGCGCTCAATTGACCTGTCACTTTAACAATTCCTTTAAAATAGTAGAGAGTAAACTGACCACGGCGCTATTGACGTATAATACATAAAAAGAAAAATAGTAACTGCCGTTCTGTTAATGTGGCCCCTAAAAAAATGTATTCATAAATTTACATTTTACGCCCTTAATACTTAAGCTGCTGGTATGTTAATTTATGACACCGGCTGGTCCTCCAACACCCACTGGATATCATTGACCCTCCCCTTAAACGATCTGTCAACTTTATTGCTTCCTCTTTCGTCTAGCGGGGAGCGTTGTGGTTATATTTATATCCACTCGTTCTGTCAACACCATCCATAAATCCTTATAAATAATTTTAAAACGTCATTCATCTTTTTCCCCGGCTATTCACAATTAAAACCCGTTCCGAAATAAATGCTTTTAAATCATAATCAACGATGCGCCCGCCGCGCCGGTACGAACGCCACCTGCCTCCGAAGACGTGAGGAGGCGGCAACACGAAACCTCGTTCTGCCGCTAATTACTCGTGATAAATTAAAATTCAGAACAAAAAGTTCGTTTTGGAAGCGCGAGGCAGCGTCTCCAGTGGCGGAGAGCGAACTTAAATGGGTACATCCAAAAAAAGAGAAGCAATTAGGACCGAAGTACGTCCGTATAGCGATAAATCTGGCACGATGCGCTCTTATTTAGATCCGGAAATCATGAATAAACATGGGTTTCTAAGTTGGCGTTGCCCGCCTCGTTCAAGTAAGCCGGCTGACAAACGAAACAGCGCGTCGGCTTGCTATTAAAAGACGATTAGGTGGCGCTTACAGAAAAATCAGCGACTGTAGGCGGATGTTGGTTGATGAAGATTAAGTTTCGCTCAATTAAGAGCGAAAACGTGTTTTGAATAGTAATAACGCGTTGTATAATGTGTTCGGACGTTGAACATGCAATTAATAAAGTATAAAGTGAAAGGATGTGTTAGACAGTTAGATAACGGTTAACACGGCAACCCTTTTAACATACCGTGCCGTCAAGATAGTTTTCTTCCTACGTACCGATAAGTCATAATAATTAAAATATACTGGCGAATAAAAGCTGACTTCAATACTTTGCCCATATGCACAAACTTAAATTGAAATGTTGACAACTGCACAATCATACTACCGGAGATGTAGCCTACGCAAAATGAGAAAGATCAGACGGAATTGACGAGGTTATTTTATTATCCTCCAACTATCCACTCTTATAAATGAAATATTTTTTTTCAAATTTAAACGAGACCACCCTCGAGGTATGACCTCAAGGAGATATTGAGGGCCATGGTCTAGGATTGTTTCTCTTTCGGTGTGATCACCGATAGAGTCATTTATCTGACATGAATCACTGCGGTTGGCAAGGAAGGTAGTACTCAGGGTTTAAAGTCCTGACTGAGTCTCAGTAGAATCACAGCCTGTAGTATGTATATATTCATATATGTATCAGGGAAACGGTTTTCATAATAACGTAATCTAGTGTATACCACCTAAACTCCTAGTACATAACTCTTCACAGAAGCTAAACGGGGAATCCTATTCACTTGGAAAAGTAATGATTTATTATAATAGTTTACTTCTTCGTTTGACAATTTTTTTTACCCCCGATTATGCTTATTTAAAGTTCAAAAACAAAATGAAGAACATATATAAGGCCCTAATATCTGGAAAAAGAGGTTGGTGACAGATTAACTGTAAAAAAAAATTGATCATGAGCCGATAGTCGTCGAAATGACTTAAAAATTATTCCAAACAAACGGAAAAGAATATTTGTGCCTACTCATATATAGATTCTACCTATTGTTTGATATATTATATGTCTTACTGACATCTAGATTAACATATCTCAGCATTATGTTTGTGTCCTACTTATGGTGGTTTTGAATTCTCAAATGCTGTCATTCTCCGTTTAGTAAAATACTTCAAATTGAATAATACTAGGGCAAATTGTAAGGTTCCTGCCAAAAACCATGTAAATTTAATTTTTTTGGATAAAGTTCATCTTCTTATTCAAGTTGGTTGCTTTGGGTCGATACGTTCCGCTCCAACTGTTCCAGTTCCTTACATGCCTTCAGAATAAAACAATGTTTACAATTCATCAAACTGTGCATTAATTTTTTATTTTTTATTTAATTCCTTCCTTAGTGCTAACCAGAAGTCTAAGATGGAAATAGGGGAAGCCGAATATTGTAGGTAATTTAGAATCTTATGAACTTTGGCCTGAAGATTCATTTCATTGCCACCTCTTAAAGATTTTGGCAGTCATCATTTACGTTTTATCTAGAACTCCATACCTATAATTAATCTTTTGGTAATATCCAATACGAATGCAATTAGATCCGCCTCTCGCGCATATAAAAACATCTAATATCAGCTTGCGGAAGTGAAGGATGTGTTGTTCCGTTGAAATCTGAGGGGGTCTACTAAACACCATGCAATTGTGGAACAGTTTAGATCGGAATAATAAGTAGATCCATCGAAACAATGATGAAAGAGCACGAAAGGTCCGTTCGACTGAAGCAATACTGCAAATCAGTCTTGGCAGAATGTTTGGGACACAGAACATGATATTTAATTCGATCTAACGAAGGTATTAGCCAAAGAGAGTTACTTCCTTCCTAGGGTCGCAATAAGGGAGCACTTGAGATCCACAAACACCAGAGCAGTCCCAACAAAAAAAACGGATACCACCTCGATACAGCTTGGAGACAGGTGCATAGCGACGCGACAACGTGAAGTTGCTGAAGATGCGCCTCGTGATAGGAAACGAAATATTCAGCACTTGACGCTACCATTATTCGTCATGGGGATTTCATCAATAAGACGCGGTTAGAATCCGGAAATTCAGTTTCTTTAGGCAGCAGCGTGAGATCCTTAATCAACTTGTACTTAATATCATAGTCTATACAATTTTACCAACCTGCTTTTAGTTCCGTTCTATGAGGCGTAATTGTTTTCAGTTAATTGTTAATTAGATTGGTATTCTTTTGTTTTTATATTTCCACTTTGAAGTATCTATTATTACTGCCGACAAAAAACATCCATTTGCATATGATAATTTGAGTTCCCTAAAAAACATTAAGAGTATCATTAAATTGTTACTGTTTCTATCGTCATTAAATTTGTTGCAGAGTCTTCCCTTTAGATGCTTAATTGTCTTTTAATTGTTTCTTTTAGATTACTATTTATAAATGGTAAAAATCAAGTGTTTACGAATAAAAGAATCTTCAAAGACTGCGTTCTGATTCTAGACTTTCCGTTTTTGTAGTGGGTGTACTGTTTTAGTTTTATTGGTTTATTCTAACAAGCTTTTACTGTTTTTCGGTCCGTAAGACATCAAACAGCATCACGAAGAAGCATGAGAAACATATGTCAATCAGCTGCTGTAAATAAACGCGTTTCTACACTAGTCAAGGAGCCAATATTTTTGGTTTCCACATCGCACGCTGTCGCTTGGCTACACCTACTTGTCAGTCGGAATTATAAGTGGTTTCTTCCCGAGAAAAGCCAACGCCTCCAAAAACCCAAAACGACTGCAACGCCAACGGGCCAGAAACCGAAATATCTTAATGCGACCTTATACCTACCTATATGTCGTATACTGACGCCGCCTCATTTCTATTTTTGCGATTACTGGAATGAAGAAAATGAAGATGTACAACTGACATACGATCAGACGAGATGGTTTTATTACTCTTTCGTTTTTTTCTGCTTTTATACGAAGTAACGAGACACTAAAAGAACATCATCGCAGAAATGAAAAGCACGGTATTCTAAATTCTAATTACGCACTAACAGGAATTTGGCTTGCAGACATTTTAACTTCACAATTTTGTGACTTGGTGGAAGTGTCAGAAACACTATTTCGTGACGATTTGTTTCATTTGTGGGTTGGGTCGTATAGTGATTGCTTTTTTTTTATTGCTGAGTTTGGAAGAAATAAAATGAGCTCTTTGAAGTTGTCACCCTCAAATGCGAATTTTTTAACAAAATTGGCATGGTTCGTTTGTACAAATTGCGGTCAATATAGACCAACATTTTTTTTTTGTTAGCCCGCACAAATATATGTGTGAATCGAGTTTTAAGCTTCTAATATGGAGTTTTTAACATATTGGTAGAGTTATCGATAATATTCTGCCGAACTGAAATTATTTTATGAGTGAGTACAAACGTAGGGGTAGATATAGAGGGGCAAAAGAATACTATTTTTAGATTTGCAGACTATATAGCAGTAATAGCTTCTAGAAAAAAGGAATTAGAGATTAGCTTTAAATAAAATGGAAGCGGTATTGACAGAACAGTATTGTATGAAAATAAATAAAAGTAAAAGAAAAGTAGTGGTATGCAAAGTAAGAAAAAGTAGGGAAACAGCGAATATAAAGGTAGGAGACGAAAAATTAGAAGAATTGTTTGATTCTAGGAAGTCAGATAAGTCAGGACGAAAGGAGTAGTAGGGATATAAAGCAGAGGATAGAGCAGGGTTGAGTTGCCTTTAATAAAAAGAAGTCACTTAATTTAGAAATTCGAAAAAGATTGTTAAACTTGTATGTTTGGAGCGCTGTACGGTTATGAAACATGGACGGTGGGCGCGGCGGAAAAGAAACGGTTAAAAGCGTTCGAAATGTGATGTTACCGGCGAATGATGAGGATACCGTGGATAGAGGAGGTTAGAAATGAAGAGATAGAGGAAGAACAGAGGACTCTATGGAAGTTAATAACAAATAGGCGAGATAGGTTGGGAGGACACCTTCTCAGACACTAGAAGGTTTAGTCAGAGACGCATTAGAGGCAGAAACATTAGTTAAGAGGGGTAGAAGTAAGACCTAGATTAGATTACTGTTCGCAAATAGTTAAGGATTTGGGTTGCTCTAGCTTTAGGGAAATGCGAAGATTAGCTCAGGATAAGAAAGAGTGGAGGTGCGTGTCCAACCAGTCTTAAGACTGACGACCTTATGATGATGATAAGTAACTTTCGATTACTCTGGCAGTAGGCATAAACTTTTTTATGTTAACTATTGAACTGTAATTGAAATGCTATTTATTGGACAAACATTTATTCCTAAAGTACAAAATGACTAATTAAACTAAAAATAGACTCACCGAAAATACCATTATAAATTGATACCTACTAGGGACACGTGTTTCGCCCACTTCTTAATGTGTGCATTATCAACGCGAGACTGGATCAATTTCTATATTATATGTTACTTTAATTCAAGCGTTTCGGTTACTTCCTAATACTTAGCTGCAATTAAAAATAGTAATACGGTTTCATGTATTTTACAAAAACTTACTCATTTTATGCTTTGGTAGTCACTGTATGCATATTCGCCCTCTGAAGGTAAAATATTATTAACACTAGTAGTTATAAAGCAAATTATGTAATTTTCAGTAAAGTTTAAAATATCATATGTAAGCACTTGCTAGTAACCACTGAGAGTGCATATTTGCCTTCGAAATAAAACATAATTAAAAATAAGAAGAAATGCAATTAGCTGTGTAAAAAGCTTTTGCATTCAAGATACGAAGAGAAAAATAGTTGAAAAGAAAGAACTGTAGATACTGTATATTGTTTTACATGCATAACACGTATGAATACGTGTTTATATGTATTCTAAATAAAATATGTGACGTCAGTAAAGGCATTAAGGAAGGGTGAAAATTATGAATATAAAAGCTGCATCAATCTCATTGTAAGTAATATCAGTTTAAACGTGTGTTGAGAAATTGACGCAATTCTCTTTATCTTGTTTAGGTGTCCATAATGAATTTTATCGTGGTAAGTACAGATCTTTAATTAATTTATTTATTTCATCTTGTGAAAATGCCCTCGATTTTTTAAGAGACCCTTACTAGTATTTTATTTCCACACTTTCCATGAAATAATAGAAATAAGCAGTATTAGAAATATCCCTTAAATAAATGCCAGATTATCCAAGCTGTAGATTAAAAATTGCACAAAAAAAGAAGAAAATTAAACTTATCTTGCTAATAAACTGTTCAAGTTACGCCAAATTTTCCGAGGTTGATCATAATTTGCTACTCCTTCTTTTACTGTTTTCTTATGAATGTAAGAAACATACAAAAAATCTCATGCAGAAGGCAATACTTTATTCAGTTTGTAATTTTTGTACCAGGCTCAAACAGTATGTAAGTAAATAATCATTTTTTTTTTATTGTAACGGTATGTTTTCCGTAAGTATATCTAGTTACAATACCTCGTTAGAACGATTTGATGAAATTTTAAAGTATTCAGGATGACCTGAAAATAAAATTTTTATAAACAATTAATAACTCAACCTTGTAAAGTGATCAGTTTTGTATGGGCTCCAAGTAATTAATTTTGTTGCTCATACAGTTTCTGTAAATGCACGGCATTAACTGTTCGATATGGCGGTACCCCCCCGATTGCTAATTTGCTGAAGTTATTTCGAAGAATTAATGGACTGTAGATTTTTTTNTAACGGTATGTTTTCCGTAAGTATATCTAGTTACAATACCTCGTTAGAACGATTTGATGAAATTTTAAAGTATTCAGGATGACCTGAAAATAAAATTTTTATAAACAATTAATAACTCAACTTTGTAAAGTGATCAGTTTTATATGAGCTCCAAGTAATTCATTTTGTTGCGCATACAGTTTCTGTAAATGCACGGCAT
This sequence comes from Agrilus planipennis, assembly GCF_000699045.2. Taxonomy (NCBI): domain Eukaryota; kingdom Metazoa; phylum Arthropoda; class Insecta; order Coleoptera; family Buprestidae; genus Agrilus; species Agrilus planipennis. Next base: position 229,385 of record NW_020438911.1, on the reverse strand, counting down.
TAACTGTTCGATACGGCGGTATCCCGCCGATTGCTAATTTGGTGAAATTACTTCGAAGAATTAATGGACTGTAGATTTTTTTATATATACAATTTTATTTACACATATACAAAGTCGATTAATGAATATCATAATTAATCATAAGGAATAACTTTGTTTTGGATTTCGGTTAATATTTTGGGTTTTAAATTGATTATGATTTGAATCGAGAATTGGACCTGTTTAAAATCTAAACAAAAACTTTTGGGTGTTTCATTCCCACCAGTCAGTAATACTGAAGGGGGGGCAATCCCTCCAGATTGCACCAGAAGGTAGTATAATTTATAATTTACTTCACCCCCACAATAAGGAGGAAAAAAGTAGAAGTGGTTCATACCTGAAAGTACATCTGGTTCTGAAGTTACCAATTCAGGATCAACCCTTCGAGAAATTTAAAGTCTGAGAAAACCAGATAATAAAATTAGTTTAGCTAGTCGGAAGACTTTGCATTTACGACTAGGAAACAACATCTATTTACAAAATATACAAATGGGTACATATTTCCATATTGTCGGAGATGAATAAAGCAATAAAATCTAAGAATTATACTAAAAGTAAACATAAACTGGAAGATGTGTTTGTAACACCGAACATTAACAGTGCTTTTAATGCTAACACACGTCTACAAATGTATATGTTTCTTCTTTTTTGTGCTATTTCGTTGTATATATTGCGCATAGTTTGTCATATTGCTCACTTTAAGCTCCTATTTCATATAGGTACTTGGTAGGCGGTTGTCTAAAATAAAGAATTTCACCTATTCTCTGTGATAGGGTGAAAAATTTGAAAACCTCGAGGAAGATAATGTAGTTTTGGTTAGAAACTTTAAAACCAATTAACATTTGGTGACTAGAACTATACTGATAAATATTTACCGTTGACTGTACCATTGCAGTATAAGTAAGTTTGTAAGTTTCAATGTAATTGGTAATCTCCGAAATTAACTCATCCGACTTCGAAATTTTTTTATCAGTATTGAAGTTGTACACTTTAAAATGGCCTAAAGACATTAATAAGTTCGTGATCGGTAATTTATCGAAATAATCAGGTGTAAATTACAATTTCGAACTTCTCGATTCTCACCTGCAGACCTTGGTCATTTCGATAGAAAAATCGATCAAACCGGGGTTGATCTATGCAAGCAAATTAAATAATAATACAATTAATAAAGCTGGTAATAAACTAAATCCATATGATTTTCGGTTAGTCCTAACCTTCAAAAGACGCGTCTATAAATTTGACGGCTGTCGGATCATTAGTTTGTGAATTATAGCATTTTTAGTGAAGCAACTTTTGTTATTGTGAAAAAAATGGATAAAAAGGAATTTCGCGTGTTGATAAAATATTGCTTTTTGAAGGGAAAAAATACAGTTGAAGCAAAAACTTGGCTTGATAACGAATTTCCGGACACTGCCCCAGGAAAATCAACCATCAAGGATTGGTATGCTAAGTTTAGACGTGGTGAAATGAGCACCGAAGACGGTGAACGCAGTGGACGCCCAAAAGAGGCTGTTACGGACGAAAACATTAAAAAAATCCACAAAATGATTTTGAATGACCGTAAATTGAAATTGAATGAAATAGCAGACACTCTACAGATATCAACGGAACGTATACATCACATCATTCACGAATATTTGGGTATGAGAAAGCTCTGTGCAAAGTGGGTGCCGCGCGAGCTCACTTTTGACCAAAAACAACGACGAGTTGATGATTCAGAGCAGTGTTTGAAGATGATCACGCGTAATAAACCCGAGTTTTTGCGTCGATATGTGACAATGGATGAAACATGGCTCCATCATTTCACTCCGAAGTCCAATCGACAGTCATCGGAGTGGACTGCACACGATGAACCCGCTCCAAAGCGTGCAAAAACGCAACAGTCGGCTGGCAAGGTTATGGCGTCTGTATTTTGGGATGCGCGTGGAATAATTTTCATTGACTACCTTGAAAAAGGAAGGACCATCAACAGCGACTATTACATAGCGTTATTGGACCGTTTGAAGGACGAAATCGCCGAGAAACGACCGCATTTGCAGAAAAAGAAAGTCCTGCTTCACCAAGACAATGCACCGTCTCACAAGTCAGTGAAAACGATGGCAAAAATTCATGAATTGGGCTTCGAATTGCTTCCGCATCCACCGTATTCTCCAGATCTGGCCCCCAGCGACTACTTCCTGTTCTCAGATCTCAAAAGAATGCTCGTTGGGAAAAAATTTTCGTCGAATGAAGAGGTGATCGCCGAAACTGAGGCCTATTTTGAAGCAAAGGACAAATCGTACTACAAAAATGGTATCGAAAAGTTGGAGGATCGCTATACTCAGTGTATCACCCTTGAAATGTGTTTTACTATTTTAGGCCGGGGACTTTTCAATTGACCTGTTATATCTCATAAAAGCTTCAAAAGTAAAATATTTTATGAAACAAATTAAGTTATTAAACATCATGGCATAGAAAAAGGAGTATATTGCTTTGAAAATATTTATAGTGATTGTAAGAAACCAATGTTCTGGCATAAAAAATTGCTATGAAACTTCATTACAACAAGTTCTTCCCCCTTTGAGTCACTGTGAGCTCGAAACATTAGCACCATTGCTGCGAGTGGTCGAAATTCACTTTTGGGAACAATTTGTTTAAAAAATGTTTGAAAAATTAATCTTAAAGGAATTGTTTGTAAATAGATATGCACCACATCGTACATTGTAGAATAAGAAATTGCTGATACTAACTACGGAATACTATTTTGCCCTGTGCTGACACTACTCATAATTTCTTTTATATACAATATTAATGGAATCAGAGCCAACCGTTTATAACTTAGCTGAATCGCTTCCTGGAATTGATTTTATCAACGATTGTCGCTGTAAATGTAATCTTGCGCCTAAAAGATATTAACCATACAATTTGGCAGTGCTATCTTTATGATGACCAGAGGTACAAATTTGTAAACAACCTTGCTCGAATAAATATTTTTTTATCCAACACGGTGTACAATCTTGTTACGGTATCTAATTTTAAAATTTGTTCATTTCTACACAATTTTATTGATGAATGTAATCTCAGTTTCTAATGTAATTTATATACTCTAACGTGAGCTGTATTGACTTCCCTGTGAAGTCAGAAAATGCTAATTAAATAATATAATATATCTCTATCAATAGATATTTACTACTTTGAAGTACTATAGTTAGCTGTAATTTCCTATCTGTAGAAGACGGTACACTACTTCATATCAATCTTATCTGCATGGAGTGACTTTATTTGCTGCATATGAACGCATATAGATAGTGGGCTGATGGGAGTCAAATTGCGGTGCATGTTTCGAGGTTTTGTTAAATTCGTGGTCGAGAACTTAACATTTTTTGTACGTAGTAGGCATTATTGATGTGAAATCGGAAATTTCATAAATGGGACATCATCATCATCATCACTAAATACGATCATCAGTCCTAAAACTTGCTGGGCATGCACTTCCACTCTTCCCTATCCTAAGCTAGTCTCCGCACTTCTCTGAAAATATTAATGAGGAATAACACACATACATTTATTGTAGATTTCCACAACCGTTCTTATGATATTTGCTTCTTCTACAAATGTATTTGGCAGTGATCAAGATGATGTAAGTGTGCAATCATAAGTTCAACAAAAAATATTATTTTAATTTACCTTTTTGGTATCTAAGCATCATGGTGCCCATTACCATTTCGACTACTCTGTCCACGCTCCTCACACCGGAGACAAAAAGGCCCAAACGGAAACGAGGGATGGTAAATTCTTAAAAGGGTCCTATACGCTTCATGAGGCTGATGGTACGAAGAGAGTTGTGGAATACGCTTCCGATCCATATCACGGATTTCAGGCTTTGGTTAAACGACTGGGACATGCCGAACATCCCCACCATGCTGAAAGTCATGTTGGTGTTACTCATTGGGGACATTTTTAAATTTACTGAACTTTCATACTCTACAAATTATTTAATAGAGTACATTGTACAATTGTTACAGGCATAAAGGGTTGGAGTAATTGTAATAACAGGACTAATAAAATAATCAAATAAATACCGTAATGATAAATTATTTTATGCATTTATTTATTTTCTTTATTTGACTGAAAAGTAATTGTTTATCGACGTTTCGCTAACGTCTATTTAATGGTTTAGCTACATCTTCAGGAGTTCCTCCGACGGAAGCCGATCCTTATATGTAAGTTTCTTGAGTCAGAATCAATGAACTTTCTAAAGATTTGTTAAGGGTTCAGTACCTCAGGAAAAGGAGAAAACTGAAACCGTTTAAGTTTGCTCATGTGTTCGTTGGTTTCTTTGTCTATTTACAGCTCCTTTTCTCAGAAAATTTTTACAATGGAAAATTAGACATAGTAATCTTTATGGTGGTAACGCATATAAACCTTCATATATCTCATTAGATAATAATTAATAATATAAATATACACTGATTAGTATTTTGAAGAAGGTTGATCAATGAGTTTATTATTCTTAAGGCTGATTCTGATCTGATTCGACTGGGCTTGAACCTTGACGAAACTCTTGTACAAACTAGAATGGGTGGATCCGAAGTAAAAAACACCAGTATCTAGCAAGCAGGAGTTAGAGATAGCTTTAAATAACATGGATGCGATACTGACAAAACAGTACTATATGAATATAAATAAAAGTAAAACAAAACTACTGATTTGTAAGGGAAGAAAAAGTAGAGAGTTTACTTTGTATTTTAAATGGTACGGTAGTATACTTCTACTATCAATTTTTCTTTTTCTTTTAAGCACCTGTATGACAAATGAGTTGTGAACAAAATGGTTTGTTAGTGTGTACAAGCATCCTCTGCAAGGAATTATTAATGTCATCCACTACATTAACAGTAAGTGTATATAAGAAAACACTACTCTGGATAAATATAGTCGTCTTTTATAGTAATATTGGTGTGATGTGCGATGTTCTAAGCCCCATCCTGCCTTCTCCGAAGCACTCATTCACCAACTGGTATAGATAGTCACTCAGTAACTCGCATTGGAAACAATATAACGAGGAATTTGGCGAATTGGAATGAAGTAAGTTGTGATTACAACTCCTTCGGCGGTTTTATCTGCTGTCGTCGTAAATTTATCACATTCATCTAATATTCGCCTTGAGATCTATCTTAACTTCCAAAATATCGACTCACAACAGTGACGCTGCATATCTATCTAATTAAGTTAAACGAATCTGGTGACTTGGAATTTTTCGATAAAGTTATTTATAGTCTGAAGATGTCAGAAAATTCTACACTTGGAATGCCACCGACGACATTCATTTGAAAGGCAAGAATTCCAGTTGTTCTTTCTTCAGAAATTGAAATCGTTTGAAGTGGCCCATGTAGTAGCGGTAACAATCAAAGCATCGCGTAAAAGACAACCTTAAACAATTTATAAGGGTAGTACATGTAGAAAAAGAATCTCAAATTGCCACTGAAATAAAGAAGTGCCCAGCATTATTTGACACTGTTTAAATTATTTGTGGCGGATCGTGATGAAACTGTATATGAGGGATAATCTTCAATATTTAATAATGCAATTTAAACCTGACCTTGAATTGGTCTAGCCGGAGTAAGTGGTAAAAAAATGAGCCAACTTTCTACAACAATAACAATAATAAATGGGATAATGTGTGTAATGAACGATGAGAGTTCGCCACTCTTAACCTAAAAACTAGCCTTAGAATAAAAAAATTGTACAAAGCACCCTTGTTGAATGATGCCCCACCGGATGTGCACCATCATTACCACAGAGATAGAGACGTTGAGAGTGAGTCCAGTGGGAAAAGTAGTGCAGCATGTTGTCCACTTTATTAATATGTCGCATTGATAATTGACGAGTTATAAAAACATCTAAGAATGTCAATTTTGTTTTTAAAATAATCAAAATTGAGTTGTAACCCTTCTTTTACTCATTTATATGCTTTTAAAGGGTGTACAGGTCATTTCAAATGGTTAGAGATGCAACCTTGAAGAAAGCTGTGCGAATAGAAAGAATACACACTAGGCGTGAGTAGGACAGGTTTGGACGAGATAAAATATGGTTGAATTTAGAATTTTGCCACGGCGCGTCCAGGAAAAGAGAAGGGGCGTATCTCTAACCATTTGAAATGAGTTGTAGTTTTTAATGATTTTTATCTAGTCGTTTTCCTTAACTTATTATTATTATTATGGAAGATAAAATAATTCGAAGTGGTCTGTATTCTGTCGAAACTGTCAGACGCGGATCGCGATTTCGTACTACAGATGGAGTTTACCGCGCTATTTGTGGTATTTTATAAAACGCGTTGTTAAGACAGCATGCAAAAGTTGGTCTGTATTCTGTCGGAGCTGTCTGCGACGCGCTGATGAGATCCAGAAAGATCGAAATCGCGATCGGCGTCTGGCAGTTTCGACAGAATACAGACCACTTCGAATTATTTTATTCGATTATGGTAACGTGCCTATCACGTTGAGGTTAGCT
>NW_020438911.1:215042-221881 GCF_000699045.2 Agrilus planipennis | reverse complement strand
TAATAATTCAAGTTACTATAGACAATTGTCAAGACAAATTTTTTATCATTTAATAAAGCTAGCACCGTAAATGAGGGAATTCCGAGAACAATTAAATAGTTATTAAATCACGCACAATCGAACGAAGCAAAAAAGACGTACACTCATTATATAAAAAACAGAGGTCGATCGACCTCGAACCGCTAGAGAAGTTCGGTACTTCAGCACCGCAACTGGTGGCGAAAATGTCAACTACATTTGATATTTTTTAGGAGAGAAAATTAAAAAATTTTAAAATTAATAATAATGATAATAAAAATAATGATAGCTTCCAATCTTGATTTTATTTATAATCATTTTTTTCCATAACCGAGGTTTGATTGTTCGTGGCTGGCCCAAGCTTGGACTAACATCAAACAGCTGAAGCTTGGCTGCTCAAGGACTGATCCAAGCTTGGACCAACATCAAATAGCCAAGGTTTGGTTGTTCGTGGTTGGCTGAAGCTCAGACTAACATCGAATAGCCAAGGTTTGGTTGTTCGTCGCTGACTCAAGCTTGGATTAACATCGAATAGCCGAGGTTCGGCTGCTCACGGGCTGGCCCAAGCTTGGGCGAACATAAAAAAAAGTTCCATTAGGTCGACCCAGGCCTGGGCCGGCGTTGAAGAGCCGAAGCTCGGTTGCCCAGAGTTAGTCCAAGCTAGGCCCCGTCGTTCAAGACTGGGAGTTCCTACATGGGTTATACTATGTAACTAGCCTAGCAAGTCTAGGTCGTGAATGCTTTAATAACAGAAAGTAAAAACCAGCTTCGTTTATTTTATGAAATAGATACAACGATTTTACAAAATACCAAAACGTACAGTCAAAATCAAATGAAAATAAAAACAAAGAAAACAGAAACTCAAAACCAAAATAAAAATAAAAAACCGAAAAGAATAATGAAATTAAAAATAGGTTTACCCTTACGTTATATTATAAATAGTCTTCGAACTTTGTCCGAAATTGAAATGAAATCAGGGTAGAGAAAATATTCTCACATTTCACAAATGGTAGTCTTAGAAGGCGTCCATGGACGCTACGATGTCTACTACGGTTGGCGGGAGGTCTCATGGTGTCGATCAATGGCCATATGGATCTGCTTGGTCCATTACAATTTATAAAAGAAAAATTATGTTACAGTAATCATGGAGCTGGGCGATTGTTACATTTAGCAATCAATTATTCCGATTGATTGATCGCCAAGGAATCAATACCTATACGGTACTTCTCGTTGATTTGGAATCATGAAATTTGGCAAGAGTTATATCTTATAGCACAAGTAAAGGAAAAAATCGAAAACCGTAAAGGATGGGTGTCAATAAGATAGGTATATTTTCCCCTGAAGAATTTTTGCTTTTTATTCATGTATATATTTACTAAGGGTAATTGTAATTAAGATAAAAGCCAAATAAGTTATTAACCCCAACGACAACTTCAGTATATGCGAATAATTTTCAACAAGATGGTAACAGTTGAATGAATTGTGTATTCAGTCATCATCATCATAAGGTCNCAAGTAGATATCCATATTTTTAAATGGACCTTGTTGGAGCATACGTAATCTTAAAATGTTGTATCGTGCTACAGATGGCGTTTACCGCGCTATTTGTGTTATTTTCTATTATGGAAGATAGTTATGAATTACGTAACGAAGTGGGATTTCAGGGCCAATGTCTACACCTTGAAATGAGATATGTACATTTCTCCGAACTGGGTAGCCTTAGTCCATAGGGATAAACAATATACTACGTTTTGTTCAATCTGCTTGGTACATTATTAAGGGCGGCGTCGATGATGAGGGTAACGATGTAAAGTCGTTGAAGCAGTTGAATTGAATGTAAGCCTTTAAAGACTTCACATTGTCAAGCTCTTCGTGAACGCCGAAGGACCTACGCAGATTTGGATGAAACGTCTTGTATTTTTTATCCTACTTGGCCACGGTTAGCAAGTCCTGACAATGTACATATCTCACTTCAGAATGGTCTATGAATTATTTGTACTCGAAAAGGGAATTACGAACCCGCCCTAAAGTAATTATCTTCGAACACAAAGGACTTCTTTATAAGCAATGGAAAAAGAGTCTATGCCCTGTTTAGCTGTTTAATTATAAAAGCATTTCATTTGAAAGTTGGGTTAGTAGGGCAAATAAGTCCTTCGTTAAAACTTAATTGCTTCGTCAACGCCTAATCGATGAGAAAAGTTTATCTGTAAAAACGTAATGCAGTCGATAAGGTTAAGGAAATTATCTTAAAAGCATTTCGAGTTTTATTTGTGGAGTATAAAGTTCCTCGCCTTTTTTTAGAGTTTTTCAAATCAAAATGGATTTGCGTGGTTACTTATGTTACACAAGTAATAAACACTATTGAGTATGTGTCGAGATATAATTTATTGATTGTCTCTTTTAAATATTAATTTCTTGTGTATTTTGATTGATTTTAAACAAACCGTCAGTGAATTGTCCATTGTAAACGCTAAGTACGAACTACAGTGGGTTAGTCTCCACCCGGATCCGGCTAAGCTGAGTTACCCTTAATGCTGAAATCCTGGTAACATTAATAACACTAATAAAATCAAACACAAAATATTTTTAAATTTAGCATTAATAACTAGAAAATAATAATATAATAAATAATATTGTTTGCCTCACAATACTTCTTGACGTACATGAGAAGTACACGTGGAGTTAAAGGGTATGCAAAATCGCTTAATCGTATGATACGAGATGCTAGCTCCTTTTCATCCTGAGCACTAATTTGCATTTTTCAAATTTTTGTGTCTATCAGATATCTTCGGAGAGTTCTTCTAGGAATGTTGAATGAATATTTATTTGGATGCCGTTAATACCTTCATTTCGCCACTATTGACAACTGATACTGCTGATTTCATATTAGTTTCACTCCAAGTACTGATTTTCTTTGGATTGTAAAGTGAAGCATCAAAAAACCCATAAGGAAAATATGGCCTTGGTGGACTTGGTGGCCATACTTTCAGTCACCTTTTAAATTGTTAAATTTACCATAACCTAAGATACTAAAACAAATAAGTTAAAAAATATGCATGGGTATTTCATCTGCCGTTGCTAATAGCTAAATTAAGATGAATACTTTACATCACAATTTAATTATATTACGAGAAATTTATAAAAACTTAGGATTGAAAATTTATAACAGCGATGCAACTTTTCCTTAACTGATAATGGCAGACCGGCGGGAACGCAGGGCGAGTTGTAACTACGTCTTTCCTTTAAATTCACGTACATTGTCTGACACGTATTCGGGAGGACGCCGGTGCAATTCCGGGTCAGTCTACCTTGGTTCAAGTTTTTCTGTGGTTTCCTTGGATCACTTAGGCAAATGCTGTGGCAGCAATATCCAGAGATAATCTTTCATTCTCTTCTGTCTTTATTTCGTCCGTCTCATCTTTCTCACCCGAACCATCACTCACCCATTCCCACGATTCCTGAAAGCTGGCCGAAGAGGGTCTTCCGCCCTACCTTAGCTTAGCCCGGAGGGACTGTCCGCCCACCAGCATTACTTGCTGGTGGGAATGAAACACCCAAAATTTTTTTTTCTAACACGAACACTTACAGTCGTCGACTCAGCGGTATTTTTTTAAAGAAAGGAATACGGCCATATCATCCGACCCAGGTACCTTACCTAACATTTTTGATTATATTTTAACCATGGCCTTCTTTCGTATGGTAACGTAATGATTTTGATGGCAGGTGTTTAGTTACAGCCAGAACCACAACCTATCTAAGAATAACGACACTTAAGCACGTTTAATATGTTGAACGATTGTTGATTTTTAATCAAGAATTCCAATTAAACGACAACACCGTGGAAAGTAGGTCATTTAGTTAGTGTATTCTATTATTAGAAGTTTTAATGGTGAAATAATTCCAGAGTATCCTAAATTGGGCTATTTCAGCTCAACCTGTGCCAGAACTTAGAATCATACATACATAGAACATTATTGTAGGTACTTATAGTACAGTCGAAATAAGAAGTCCCCAATAAATAATGCACACTAAAGGCATATCGTTTTTCTCGTTCTTACAAACGGAAGATATCCTGTCTTTATTATCTAGACACGCCTCCTGCACAGCTGCGTCGAGGCCTGCACCTACGTTTCATAAGAATCAATCGAATAGAACGAGACGGTTGAAAACGTGCTTGTCTTGTTGTCTGTATCTACATTAAATAAGCAAATTTACAGGATCGGCTTAAGGTAGTAGTCGTGCTACAGTATGGTGAAAAAGTTATTGTAAGATCTAAAATAATTCAATGCAATAATATTTATATAATTTCAATTGTACATCAAAACAGATTGAATGAGTCTGCAGTCATTCATACCCACACATCTAAAAATATTATTGTTCTTTTAATTGTGCAACACTATATTTCATATTGATACAAATTCTCACATCACTCTTTGTGTTATTATAACTCAACAACGGGAAGGTCAACGTATTTTTAAGCGATATATGTAGAGAGATGACTATTCGCACAAATACACCAACTAAATTAAGCCGACCCTGCAAAAATTGCTCATTTTATGTAGGTACAAATGACAAGACAAGCATGTTGTCGATCGTCTCATTTTGTTCGATTAATTCTTATGAAACGTAGGTGCATGTCTCGACGCAGCTGTGGAGGAGGCGTGTTCAGAGAGTAAAAACAGGATATCTTCCGTTTGTAAGAACGAGAAAAACGATATGCCTTTAGTGTGCATTATTTATTAGGGACTTTGCCTTCTTATTTCGACTGTACTATATAAATATGTAAGTGTACATTTAAAAAAAGTACTTTTTAACTGCATTTTCCGGAAACAAAAATTCACGGTACAAGAATGTACCCGCATGTTTTTCAAAGTAGACAAAACTGCAACAAAAACCGAATACGTAATACTACGCGCGTCAAAATCTTGTTAAAGCGGAAGACTGTTTTACGGCTGTGTTTACGATCAGTTGAAGACTTGGTTATTATTTTTTCGTTATTTTTTGCGGCAGTGCATAGTGCACAGTGGCTGTTGCATTTGATCCACGCGGCCGTCGGCGAGCGCATTCGGCCCGTTTTTATCCCGAGATTTATGGATGAAACGGGGGCAAAATATTGTTCAGTGCACCGCACTTTGTCGACTCATAAATTCAAATTTAGAAAGCTGCTATAATGCGGAACATTAATTTTTATGGCAACAGTGGATCCTAGCCGCTTATGAGTTTGGTTTATATTGATTATAAAATGTATTACGAAAATGGAACCATAATCGACATCGTTAAATCCATCATTTATAACTTTTTACTGAGTATATACATACTGAAAAGGGTAGTAATATCTTGTAATGAGCTAGATTAGGTAACGTTGTTATAGGTTTAGCCCAACAAGCCAATTCGTGTAATATATCGATATTAAAACATTAGCGTACCATATCGTACTTATATAGCTTGTAGCTGAAAAGTACATAGGGTGTACAAAGACTGCAAAATTATTAAACGATTGTGTTCACGTCATCGACATACCAATCAAAAGAACACCACAATGCGATATGAGAAGTTCGGTGGAGCTCTCTGGCAGCTTCTGGCTAATTGAAATAAAGGTAATTCATACTCATCCCGAAGGATATATTGAATATATCCTTCTAAAACGCACTGTTAAGTCAGCAGGTAAAAGTTGGTCTGTGTTCTGTCGGAGCTGTCTGCGACGCCTTGATGAGTTCCAAGAAGATCGAAATCGCGATCCGCGTCTGGCAGTTTCGACAGAATACAGACCACTTCGAATTATTTTATTCGATTATGGTAACGTGCCTATCACGTTGAGGTGAGCTACGCCGGGATTCGTTTCAGCAAGTAGATATCCATATTTTTAAATGAACCTTGTTGGAGCATACGTAATCCTAAAATGTAGCATCGTACTACAGATGGCGTTTACCACGCCATTTGTGGTATTTTCTAAAACGCACGGTTAAGTCAGCAGGTAAAAGTTGGTCTGTGTTCTGTCGGAGTTGTCTGCAACGCGCTGATGAGATCCAAAAAAATCGAAATCGCGATCCGCGTCTGACAGTTTCGACAGAATACAGACCACTTCGAATTATTTATATATCCTTTAGTACAAGCAAAGCAATACATACTGGACATGAAAATTATCAAGTATTTATTCCATTAGCTTCTATCCCTGCTGTGTAGTCTAAACCAAAAGCGAGAACATGCACCTTTCAACTCTGTTTTGACCATATGTTGGTAAGGGCGTCATAAATAGTGGTATTTAGGTAGTCCTTTGTGCTGTGAGATTTTCCATTAACCTTTCTTACAACTATGCTTCATACTTACTTCACACGTATTAGTCAAAAGAATTGCTCTCTTCCACCAGTGACTTTATCTATATATTGTTTCAAAAAAAGTTCGAGGACTTCAGTCTCAGATATGACATAATATCTCTATCGCTGTTCACGACATTCAACAATTGCTGACTTCGTAAACTTAAGCCAAACCATTCAATAATATCTCCTTGGCGATTTGAGGCGCCCCATACAGTGGCCCAAAATCGGTCCATCACTAGATGCCGGTTTAAAATAATTAGCTGTCAATTGGCAACCATATAAGGCTCATCAATGGTTTTGAAGACTCACTCTCATTGAATACTGAAATAATATCATAGCATCATTCTCCGGATACTTCATAATAATGAAATGAATTTATATGTCTATATTGAGATATAATTATACATCAACGGATCTTATGTTTAGAAATGAAGTGTAACTACAATTTAGAATGACTAGTCAGTAATTTAATTATAGTTAGCTTCATGAGGCTGATGGTACGAA
>NW_020438911.1:203462-212271 GCF_000699045.2 Agrilus planipennis | reverse complement strand
TATATTTTTGAAGATGAATGTCGCGATTGTAATTGAGCACGGATTATATCATTTCTTTCCTTATGAACATACAGCTCATACAGCCCTAAATCATTAAACTGCTGTACCACTTACGTATACGTTCGCGCAATATATGAGCGCACTGGACCAACACTTTAATATTTATATATATTATTGTTAACAATATGCTACATCACATATGTAAAAGACAAAGTGTTGGAAGATTGCGCTGATGTATAAAAAAAAAGGTAAAAACTACTTGAAAAGATTCCCGAAAATACTCAATTTTAAACTATAAATAAAAGCGAAGATAATTACGAAAGGTAAGAAATATTACCCAAAACGCACGGAGTATATAATCTGGTATTAAAGAACTATATTAATTGGATTCTATGCTGTTATTGAATTAGAGGGGAAATTACTTAGGTTATTGACACCCATCCTTTCTTTAAAAATCACAATTACAATATTACAATTATACTATTTGGAGACTGATTTTGGAGGAAAACATGAAACCTACTCGGAAAAAAACTTGAAAAATCTTAGACTCGATTCCCCAGATGGTACTTACTTAAAGAACATGCTTCGTACAAAATATCTCTTATTAAGAATGTTAGGGTTGGCTAAGTTCCTTTCAGCGGCTGTCCAATGTCATCGTCGCTAAAGAAATTTCAATTTAAAAGTGAATATAATTAAAAAAATGGTAAACGCTCTCGGGCGGCATCGATTATTTATTATTGTACGTAAACATTCCTTTTTTTGCTTGCCGCGGTCTCAAAAGCGCTTTTTACCGCGGACTTTACATCAGATGGTATCGTCACGGTTCAGGTCCAGGTCCAGACCACGTAAAGCAATAATTATATGGGAATCAACGCCACTCTCCTCAGTCAATTTCCATCTTCCGTCCCGAGGCAGTGCTCAGAATGAAAGACTGTATATTGCGATACAGGTTTTTGTTTCGAATGCCACCCATTACCGAAACTAATCGGTCTACGTGTTGGGATGTCAGATGGATAGACTTAAGTTCGTGATAGATTAGATCTCATTGATTGATTACGGACGGAATAAAAACCTACACAACTTTTTATTGTACCTACTGCTAAGTTTGAACAATGAGAGGCGGCTGCCTGTTCTCCGAGAATTTTGTAAATGAACTAATAAAAATGTAAAAAATTAATTAACAAATAAGCATAACCATTGCGGGAGATGTATGGAGATTCTTTATGAAAACAAAGCTAACATAGAGAGCTGAGCTGACAAGATTTCGTGCGTGATTGAAGACGACCGACCACTTTGTCATTAAATAGTCACTGATGTGCCGATACTTCACCTCATTTATTAGTATCATAAGGTAGTAAAAGATAATACGAACGAATGAATGATCTTGTCTTTCTGTTTGTTTACCTGTTTATTTTCGGAACTCGATAGCTATGTTTGCGCCTATTCTTGTTTGGAATTTTCAGTTAGACTGCTCATGATACTATTAAAAGCTCTTTATTCGCGGGGTATATGTTCCATAAATATGTCGCGTATACAGAAACCGTGAATATGGAATGGTAATTAGTATGGAACCATAGGGGATACGTTCTAAGGTTCCAAAATAAAACCAGTATGAATCAAAATAAAATCAATCAGCTTTAGGCAAGAGTTTACAAAATTAAGTGATTCTTTTTTGTTTTGAATTTTGAAATTAGTGCAGTAGTACTCCAAAGATGCTGATACGTTGAAAAATAACACCGAATCCTTTTCTACTCGGTCAGATTTTTTACAAAAGCCGTATGTACCAACGTACATACTCAAAAGATGCTGATACATTAAGGGGATTCAGTAGTATACGCGTCATAGAGTAAAAAATTCTTATCCGTTCTAGATATTATGAGTTTAATATTTGGAACAGAGGTTTGAAATTTTGTAGTGAGATAGATAAAGCTTTGTTCTAAAGCTTGTCGAAAGCCATTTTTTAATTTTTTAATTTCTATTTAAAATACGTGTCCTACAAGTAGCATCAACTTTAAGCACTTGTAAAAGCTTTTAATGACCATTTTATTGAAAACCAAGAACGTACCGAGTTAGTGTGAATCTTTGTCTGTTACCATAAAAAAAATTAGATATTTATCTCGCAGCGTTAAATCACAATGTTTAGAACAGAAACCCATGTTTTCGGAAAAATTCACACCAGGCACGAGCGGTCTATTGCGGTCAATCCCCTTAATAAATTACACGGAATCCTTTTCTGTTTACCGATTGCAACCACCAATAATGAAATTTTTAACCGCGAATACAGGAACTGGGTTGCAATTTTTTCACCCGCGAATAATGAAAACGCGAATAATGAAAACGCGAATAAGGAAACCGTGAATAAGGAACTTTTACTGTATAACATTCCAACATGCATTTCAGCAGTGGTTCAACATTGTGGGTAAAGATTTAGGAACCTCCTTTTGCTATTGGTCTCATTTATGCAATCACGTATTACTTGATACTGAAACATGTATGTACCATAATGTTTAAATACGTGACGTAACAAAACTGATTCGAAATGACGATCTTGTTTTTAAATTCATTCCTATAAACACTGTGTCTTGCCATGCGCAGTACTGTGTCACACACAGTTTGGCAAGACATTGACTCGTTTTTACACTCTTTAGTGCGATCATTCAAATAACAGACAGTAATAAATCAAATCGTGCTAGAGCGTCACAGAGAACGTAAGGCGAAGGGGTGTAAAAATCAGTAGTGGTACGTTCAACGGAGCAACACTAACTGTTGCATTGTATTGCAGATGGCGTTTACCGCGCCATTTGTGGTATTTTATGAAACGCGCTGTTAAGACAGCAGGTAAAAATCGGTCTGTGTTCTGTCGAAACCAAAAATATCGAAATCGCGATCCGCGTCTGGCAGTCTCGACAGAATACTGACCACTTCGAATTTGATTGAACGGAGCATACAACAAATTTTTTTCTTGATTGTTATTACAAGAACTATTATGATACCTTCTTACGTCTACAATGACAATGACACATTCTTTTCTTAGTTTACGTATGATACGTTGGCCTATGAATAGAATATTACATGTTTCTCAGAAATTACTTGAGCTATTGGTGCTATCTTTCAGCATTTATGTTTCGTAAATCTATTTTCTTGATTTAGTTTGATTTAGAAATGTTTCTAATTGCAATAAAAATTCAAACTACAGGATTCTCTGTTTATTTCAAAATGTATTTATATTGATTTTTTATAGTAGAAGTAGATATATAGTGCGTTAGACGGGACGTACTACTGTATATACTATATACATTTAGTTCCTTACCTATACAAAACATTGAAGTTTTTCAGTTGTTTGGCATTTTTTTTTTCATTTAAATAAATAAATTTACTTGCCGGACCTCCAAACTACTTTGTATACGAGGATGTATTTTTCAGTACCTATAAATAGTACTTTTAACAAACATTAATCTGTAATCGAATTATGAGTCTGCAATAAGTATCACAGACGTGTAGGTAATACGCCTCTATCATTATTGTCACATGTTACTTTCAAATGAATCTATTGAATCGCAAGCAGTTTGTGTGTTAATTTAAGGGCGTACTCACACTGCGATTGGATGAAATCGGGCGTGATATTGCTCTCATAAACAAAGCGTAACAGACAAGAGTTGTCTTCTTCGATTTTTCAAAGTTCGACGTTGTCGTCAGTACAAATAACGGAGAACATTAATCGCAATGCGATTCGAGGACTTACCAATGATCCAAGACAAGTGTGAAATTGAAGGAATAAACTGATGTTGACAGAAGCAGTGCAGAACAGGTCCTTACATTTTACGTAAAAGGAAATTAGTGTAACAATTAACAAGCATTAAACTAATAAGAAACACAGGATTAACCAAGCATTAATACCACCCATCCATTGACGATTTTTGAAAATTAATTCATAAAGCAAGATAACCATATATTACCATGTTGTGCTAGAGTACTGTTTAATCTATACCTCGAAGACGCAATCAACATCATTAAAGTCAGTACAACTGTAGGGGTAGATGTACAGGGGCAAAAGATTAGTATGCTTAGATTTGCAGATGATATAGCAGTATTAGCATTTAGCAAGGAGGCCCTAGAGATAGCTTTAATTAAAATGGAAGCGGTACTGACAGATCAGTACTGTGTGAAAATAAATAAAAGTAAAACTAAAATACTGGTATGCAAGGGAAGAAAANATAAAATAATAATAGTCTTAGTCTACCTTGTTAGATACTTAGGGAACGTAGAAATGGCAAGGAACTATCACAGGGTAAGTGAAGACGGTAAGTAGTCTCACCACCCTGCATCTTCGTGATCTTGAATTCAACTCTCAACGCCCGATTATATTTATTGATTCTACTGTTTAAGCGGTTACTAACTGACCTACTAACAAATAGGTATAAGCTTGTAGCTTTATAAATAATTTAGATGTATCAACTTTGTATCAGTGACCCAAATATGAATTTATGGATATGCTTTAAGCTACCTCTGATAATCGGATCTTGTCAGAAACAAATAATTCTCGTTAGTCGTTATTAACCCCAACGACAACTTCAGTATATGCGAATAATTTTCAACAAGATGGTAACAGTTGAATGAATTGTGTATTCAGTCATCATCATCATAAGGTCGTCAGTCCTTAGACTGGTTGGATACGCACCTCCACTCTTTTCTATCCTGAGCTAATCTTCTCATTTCCCCAAAACTAGAACAACCCACATCCTTAACTATTTGCGGACAGTAATCTAATCTAGATCTACCTCTATTCCTCCTAACTCCCGTTTCTGCCTCTAATATGTCTCTGACTAGACCTTCATACCGGAGAAGGTGTCCTACTAACCTATCTCGCCTATTTGTTATTAACTTCCATAGAATCCTCTGTTCTCCTATTCTTTCTAATACCTCTTCATTTCTAACTTTCTCTATCCACGGTATCCTCATCATTCACCGGTAACACCACATTTCGAACGCTTTTAACCGTTTCTTTTCCGCCGCACTCACCGTCCATGTTTCATACCCCTACAGCGCTCCAAACATACACATTTAATAATCTTTGTCGAATTTCTAAAATTAACCGTTCACGAGCATAGAAGTGACTTCTTTTTATTGAAGGCGACTCAACCTTGCGCTGTCCTCTGCTCTACTACTCCTTCTGTCCTAACTTATCTATCTGACTTCCTAGATACCTAAAATCTGCAATTTTTTCTCGGTCACTTTCAGTGTAAAGACTTATTTGTGTAAAATTGTTTTCACAACAGAATGCGGGTAATATGTAACAAAAAATTATGACTTGTGTATTGTCTTTTTTTTAATAATAATTTTCANGATATGCTTTAAGCTACCTCTGATAATCGGATCTTGTCAGAAACAAATAATTCTCGTTAGTCGTTATTAACCCCAACGACAACTTCAGTATATGCGAATAATTTTCAACAAGATGGTAACAGTTGAATGAATTGTGTATTCAGTCATCATCATCATAAGGCCTTCACTCCACTCTTTTCTATCCTGAGCTAATCTTTGCATCCTTAAATATTTGCGAACAGTAATCTAATCTAGGTGTATCTCTATCCATCCTAACTCCCGTTGTGCCTCTGATATGTCTCTGACTAGACCTTCATACCGAAGAAGGTGTCCTACTAACCTATCTCGCCTATTTGTTATTAACTTCCATAGAGTCCTCTGTTCTCCTATTCTTTCTAATATCTCATTTCTAACCTCCTCTATCCACGGTATCCTCATCATTCGCCGGTAACACCACATTTCGAATGCTTCTAACCTTTTCTTTTCCGCCGCGCCCACCCCTACAGCCCTCCAAACATCCACATTTAACAACCTTTGTCGAAATAAAATTAACCTTTCACGAGCATAGAAGTGACTTCTTTTTATTGAAGGCGACTCAACCTTGCACTGTCCTCTGCTCTACTGCTTCTTCGGTCTTGACTTTTCTGACTTCCTAGATACCTAAAATCTGCCACTTTTTCTACTTCTTCGGCCACTTTCAGTATAAAGAATTATTTGTGTAAAATTGTTTCCACAACAGAATGCGGGTAATATGTAACAAACAATTATGACTTGTGTATTGTTTTTTTTTTAATAATAATAATTTTCATACTGCGTCCTGTATGTTTCTCAGAAAATAGAATTTTTAATCTATAGGTGTTGTTACCTATTTTTAAATTATAAATTGTTGTGCACATTAGATTTAAATCATGTTAGAAGTTTTTTAATCACTTTTTTCACAAAATGTTTTTCTTTTGTTACAGGTGAGTTTCCATTCAATTACGAGGATCGTAGTGTGGCAGCATTATTATTGATTGAATTTTCAAATGGAAACCAATTATGTTAAAAGCCTTCCAAAGCTTTTTATCAGAATCTACTACGGGCGAATTCTTTGAGGTAATTAAAATTTTAATGAAGAAACTTCTTTGACCATTTACACACTAAGAAGATGCTAGGGGTTAATTAATTACAAGCATTACAGTAGGTAGTTCTTTCAAAAGGCTTCCTTTTCCTGTCACTCGTTTCATTTTGCAAACCTTTTCACTCCGATTTTAATTCGAAATCAACTTTTTTATATAAAAAAAAAACAAAGAAGTATTTTGTCAGAAAAAACTTCATTGACTTCACATTTCTTATTATAAGGTGCATAGCAAACATTATGTAACTGCTTAGACTGGTTCAGAAGGCTCCAGTGTTTTGTATTGAAAAATAAGTTGACGATGATGCGGTCAAAACGACCTTCAGGCGCTGTCAAATCAGACAGCAGACTTCTGTAAGTGATTCTGTTACATATGTTACATAGGGCCCATTAGGGTTGTGTGATTATTAAATATAGCAACTGTTTGTCGATTGTAAGGAAAGAACTGATTATTCTAATTAATCGCTAATTTTGAAAAACCGAAAAGATAAGTGATTAATCACACATTGATTGTTCGTGGCTGGCCCAAGCTTGGACTAACATCAAACAGCTGAAGCTTGGCTGCTCAAGGACTGATCCAAGCTTGGACCAACATCAAATAGCCAAGGTTTGGTTGTTCGTGGTTGGCTGAAGCTCAGACTAACATCGAATAGCCAAGGTTTGGTTGTTCGTCGCTGACTCAAGCTTGGATTAACATCGAATAGCCGAGGTTCGGCTGCTCACGGGCTGGCCCAAGCTTGGGCGAACATAAAAAAAAGTTCCATTAGGTCGACCCAGGCCTGGGCCGGCGTTGAAGAGCCGAAGCTCGGTTGCCCAGAGTTAGTCCAAGCTAGGCCCCGTCGTTCAAGACTGGGAGTTCCTACATGGGACCTTATAGTAAAGAAAAATGCATAAAATACATCTTTTCATCATAATCATAAGTCGTCAGTCCTAAGGCTGGTTAAACACGCACCCCCAGTCTTTCCTATCCTGAACTAATCTTCGCATTTCCCTAAAGATAGAACATCCCGCTTCCTTAACTATTTGCGAACAGTAATTTAATCTAGATCTACCTCTATTCCTCCTAACTTTTGTTTCTGCCTTTAATATGTCTTTTGACTAGACATTCATGCCTGAGAAGATGTCCTACTAACCTATCTCGCCTATTTCTTATTGACTTCCATGGAGTCCTCCGTTCTATTCTTTCTAATACCTCTTCAATTCTAACCTTCTCTATCCACGGCGTCCTCATGATTCGCCTGTAAATCACATTTCCATCCGTTTTAACCTTTTCTTTTCCGCCACGCCCACCGTCCATGTTTCGCACCTGTACATCGCCCTCCAAACATACCTTTAACAATCTTTTTCGAATTTCTAAATTAACCGTTCGCGACCATAGTAATGACTTCTTTTTACTGAAGGCGACTCAATTCTATACCTTTTAAATAAAATAAAATCTTACCTACTTCAGACGGAAACATCCTTATGATATTTTTCAAATTTGTTTTCCTTTTTCAGAAAATAATTAATACTAAATACGTAAAAAAATTAAACGTTAAATCAAACAGAAAATACAATTTATAATTTTTAAACACTGAGGTAAAATTTGTTAATCATAAACACAAGTTTTGCAGTTACTTGGTATCAACATATTTTATAACGTTACGCAAACCTGAGGGTGCATGGATCTTGAACAAGCGCTTCGTCAAGGGAAGACAGGAGATTTAGATAATTGAAAACAATTTAGTCAGGTGCCGATTGTTCAAATGTGGAAAATGAAATCGAACTTTGACAGCAATTGTGGCAGAATAAATTCAACAAATCTGTCGGTAAGGGGAACAAAGAGGGTCATGGGTCGCGGGTGGCGACAAAAATATTTGTTTCTAAATTTGATTTAAAGATCATTCAAATTTGAAGTTGATTCGATTTTGATACCTCTACCGGGCACAACAATTAATACCTGGCCAAGAAGTGATTAAAAATGGTTTTACACTGATTGAGGTCATTTCGTGTATGATAGCCCTGGCAGAATTCGGGCTCAATATGACATAGCTATTGTTTTTCATAGCTCGGAAATTCACAGCTAGATCATACTGAACCCTGAATTCTGTCGTGACTGTGGATGGATGACTGTAGAAACCGAGCGGCATCGCCTACAGGTTTAGACGATTGCTTAGCATTCGGGAGGACGCCGGTTCGATTCCGGGTCCGTCTGCCTTGGTGCAATTTTTTCTGTGGTTTCCTTGGATCACCTAGGCAAATGCTGAGGCAGTAATATTCCACAGATAATCTTTCATTCTCTTCTGTCTTCATTTCGTCCGTCTCAACTTTGTCACCCGAACCACCACCCACCCATTCCCACGATTCCTGAAAGCAGGCTGAAGAGGGCCT
>NW_020438911.1:155978-202251 GCF_000699045.2 Agrilus planipennis | reverse complement strand
CCATGTTTTCGGAAAAATTCACACCAGGCACGAGCGGTCTATTGCGGTCAATCCCCTTAATAAATTACACGGAATCCTTTTCTGTTTACCGATTGCAACCACCAATAATGAAATTTTTAACCGCGAATACAGGAACTGGGTTGCAATTTTTTCACCCGCGAATAATGAAAACGCGAATAATGAAAACGCGAATAAGGAAACCGTGAATAAGGAACTTTTACTGTATAACATTCCAACATGCATTTCAGCAGTGGTTCAACATTGTGGGTAAAGATTTAGGAACCTCCTTTTGCCATTGGTCTCATTTATGCAATCACGTATTACTTGATACTGAAACATGTATGTACCATAATGTTTAAATACGTGACGTAACAAAACTGATTCGAAATGACGATCTTGTTTTTAAATTCATTCCTATAAACACTGTGTCTTGCCATGCGCAGTACTGTGTCACACACAGTTTGGCAAGACATTGACTCGTTTTTACACTCTTTAGTGCGATCATTCAAATAACAGACAGTAATAAATCAAATCGTGCTAGAGCGTCACAGAGAACGTAAGGCGAAGGGGTGTAAAAATCAGTAGTGGTACGTTCAACGGAGCAACACTAACTGTTGCATTGTATTGCAGATGGCGTTTACCGCGCCATTTGTGGTATTTTATGAAACGCGCTGTTAAGACAGCAGGTAAAAATCGGTCTGTGTTCTGTCGAAACCAAAAATATCGAAATCGCGATCCGCGTCTGGCAGTCTCGACAGAATACTGACCACTTCGAATTTGATTGAACGGAGCATACAACAAATTTTTTTCTTGATGGTTATTACAAGAACTATTATGATACCTTCTTACGTCTACAATGACAATGACACATTCTTTTCTTAGTTTACGTATGATACGTTGGCCTATGAATAGAATATTACATGTTTCTCAGAAATTACTTGAGCTATTGGTGCTATCTTTCAGCATTTATGTTTCGTAAATCTATTTTCTTGATTTAGTTTGATTTAGAAATGTTTCTAATTGCAATAAAAATTCAAACTACAGGATTCTCTGTTTATTTCAAAATGTATTTATATTGATTTTTTATAGTAGAAGTAGATATATAGTGCGTTAGACGGGACGTACTACTGTATATACTATATACATTTAGTTCCTTACCTATACAAAACGTTGAAGTTTTTCAGTTGTTTGGCATTTTTTTTTTCATTTAAATAAATAAATTTACTTGCCGGACCTCCAAACTACTTTGTATACGAGGATGTATTTTTCAGTACCTATAAATAGTACTTTTAACAAACATTAATCTGTAATCGAATTATGAGTCTGCAATAAGTATCACAGACGTGTAGGTAATACGCCTCTATCATTATTGTCACATGTTACTTTCAAATGAATCTATTGAATCGCAAGCAGTTTGTGTGTTAATTTAAGGGCGTACTCACACTGCGATTGGATGAAATCGGGCGTGATATTGCTCTCATAAACAAAGCGTAACAGACAAGAGTTGTCTTCTTCGATTTTTCAAAGTTCGACGTTGTCGTCAGTACAAATAACGGAGAACATTAATCGCAATGCGATTCGAGGACTTACCAATGATCCAAGACAAGTGTGAAATTGAAGGAATAAACTGATGTTGACAGAAGCAGTGCAGAACAGGTCCTTACATTTTACGTAAAAGGAAATTAGTGTAACAATTAACAAGCATTAAACTAATAAGAAACACAGGATTAACCAAGCATTAATACCACCCATCCATTGACGATTTTTGAAAATTAATTCATAAAGCAAGATAACCATATATTACCATGTTGTGCTAGAGTACTGTTTAATCTATACCTCGAAGACGCAATCAACATCATTAAAGTCAGTACAACTGTAGGGGTAGATGTACAGGGGCAAAAGATTAGTATGCTTAGATTTGCAGATGATATAGCAGTATTAGCATTTAGCAAGGAGGCCCTAGAGATAGCTTTAATTAAAATGGAAGCGGTACTGACAGATCAGTACTGTGTGAAAATAAATAAAAGTAAAACTAAAATACTGGTATGCAAGTGAAGGAAAAGTAGGGAAAGAGCGAATATAAAGACAGGAGACGAAAAAATAGAAGTGGCTGATTTTAGATGTCTAGGAAGTCAAATAAGTCAGGACGGAAGGAGTAATAGGGATATAAAGCAGAGGATAGCGCAGAGTCATGTCGCCTTTAATAAAAAGAAGTCACTTCTATGCTCGCGAACGGTTAATTTAGAAATTCGAAGGAGGTTGTTAAAGGTGTATGTTTGGAACGCGGCGGTATACGAGTGCGAAACATGGACAGTGGTCGCGGCGGAAAAGAAAAGGTTAGAAGCCTTCGAAATGTGGTCTTATAGGCGAATGATGAGGATAACATGGGTAGAAAAGGTTAGAAATGAAGAGGTTTCAAGAAAAATAGGAGAACAGAGGACTCTATGGATGTCCCATAAAAATTGGCGAGATAGGTTGGTAGGACACCTCAGTCATGAAAGTCTAGTCAGAGACATATTAGAGGCACAAGCAGGAGTTGGGAGGAGTAGAGGTAGACCTAGGTTAGATTACTGTTCGCAAATAGTTAAGGATGTGGGTTGTTCTAGTTTTAGCGAAATGCGAAGTTTAGCTCAGGATAGAAAAGGGTGGAGGCATGTGTCTAACCAGTCTTAGGACTGACGACCTTATGATGATGATGATGTGCTGGAGTGCAGTACATTTGGGGCCGGAGTTTGTGTCGCGTATATTTCCTAATTTTACGGCGGTGACGTATGATCGTAAGCGGGGCCTTGCGCTGGAATTAAGTATACTTCGTTTACTTTCTCATAAGATTGGCTCCTTCCAATGTCTTGGATGCGCGCTGGCAAAATCGTAGGTAGGGATAAAGGAGCTCATTATACTCTCGACTTTTGTTCATTAAACATACTTTTTCTTACAATATCTGCCAATAGTTTTGTTCCATCATGAATAGTAGTACAAGTCGAAAACAAGCAATAAACGTCTAATGAGTTTTTAATTAATGTCTTAAAATATGAATAAACATCTCATGAATATTTTCAGTAGTAATTAATACCAATAATAGCACATTCTAGCTATGCAATTTTAGTGATAAAATGGGCAATTTTTTCCGTGCAGTACTGTACGGATTATACGCTCCTCACCGGTTGAGAGTTTGACCGAGACTTGTCTCCTTTATTTTCTGGCCTAGTGCTGTTCTTTTCTATTTTGCGCAGGCCATACTAAAGGTTACATCGCTACAGAAGGTAAACGAAGTACAGTTAGTAATACTACGTCTCTGACAAACGAATCCTGCCAATCATTGTATTTTCAATTTACTAAAGACATGACTTCAAAATAAAAAAAAAACATTGTATTAGACATTACACATAACGACTACCTTTTGGGGAAACGGAAGTTACCACTTTTTTACGTCCATGTCCACTTTATCATGTTACATTACATTACATTTTCGTGTTAAATAGGAATTAAAGTTCCCTTAGAATCGTCAAATGGGCTTGATGGTTATCCTGTTATCCAATTGGATCTGACTGTCTCTATTTCACCTACTATAAAAATAAATACTGCTTAATGGCCAATTCGATTTAAACAATTCGGTATGACTCATCCTTTCCTGAAACCCTTTGCACCCACGTTAATGTAATAATTCTGTGACTTCTGAAGTGGTAGAGGAATCGTCAATATAATAAAAAACTGTATCTAAATTACAGACTGATTAATGCTCGATTTGGTCTTCGTAAAAGAATATGGTAGGTCTTATAAAGTACACTTATTACCTGCCTAAAGGCTCATTAAAATAGAATTCAGTCAATACATCTTTTTTGAAAATACTACAAATGGCGCAGTAAATGCCATCTGTAGCACGACGCTAATTTTAGGATTACGTATGTGCTACAGATGGCGTTTACTGCGCCATTTGTAGTATTTTCGAAAACGCACTGTTAATACAGCAGGTAAAAGTTGGTCTATGTTCTGTCGGAGCTGCCTGCGACGCGCTGATGAGATCCAAAAAGATTGAAATCGCGATCCGTGTCTGGCAGTTTCGACAGAATACAGACCACTTCGAATTATTTTAATACATCTTTTTCTCTAAAACCCTTTGTTATAGTTCAACAGTGTTTCCGTTGCTATTCGTTTCTATAATGATGTTTGTTTTTCATGTCAAATTTAGTAAACGATAATAACGAATCTCATCTACTATAAACTCCACTGCTATTACTACTTCGATCGCTGTCCATCCGCCAGAGAATGACAACTGTAAAGTCACTCGGTAGTCGGCTGTGCACATTAAGCAAACATTTCAAATGTGACGGGGCACCAATGTAAATAACTAGTGTAAATACTCAAGTCTCTGGGGTCTTCATTCCCATAAAAATGTCCAGCGCGGTGGATTTCATCATGCGTCTTTTATTACTTCTTCCTCTTTAAAACGAACATCCCCCACGGAAATAACGGCGGCCTATGGCATAGTAACAAAAATATACATGCATACGTGTACATATGGGACGTCGTGGGATATGATAAAGGGAAAACGATGGAGCTTGCTGGAGTCGAAAAGAAAAAATATTCATAAAACGCATCCGCGTCTCTTATATCTACTGCCAACTTCAAGAAAAATAAAGATTCAGACGAACAGTTAGGGTGATGATATGAAATTTTGAAAGAGGAATAGAATAAGCAAAAGTTTTATTTACAAAAAGATGTCTAAATTAAAATGCACGAACAGAAAATACATATCGAAAAGAATATATTTTGGAAACAATAATTCACTTTTCACATTTTCAAACAATATTTGCTGTAATTCGTTAATGAAAGATTTTGAATGTTGTTTTAATTTGATCCTATCTTATAGGGGGACATGATTTCGACAATCGTTTGTGATTAGTGGTTAGACCAGGAGAAACTAAACATCCGTAAAAAAATATAGTAGTTTCTCTTTTAATTGGAGTAACTTAGAGAGTAATGGTAGCATAAGTTTTAGACAAAAGACTTCCGGACTTCCTAACTATGCTACTGCCGAAGAATTTCAAAGAGATGAAACTAACCATAAGAAAGGACGATTTTTCCCAAAAAAAGTGTCTGGTCGAAAGTATCTCCAAACCGGTCACCGTCTATGACTTTATAAAATTTTCTAACAATCAAATTCAATACCTGCTTGAATAATGACTCGGTGTAGATAGATCAATATTATTCAATCGTTGATATTTATCCTTTATGTGCCAATTTACCTGTACTTGCAACCTATAGTAAGAGGACTTCCAACCTTTAACCGTCCACCGCGACCGACCGTCAGATCTGTCGTTTAACAGTTCTATTTTTCATGAAGTAGTTCTTGGTGGTCAATATTGTGTTAATATTGCCAAACGATTTCGATGGTATTGGATCTCGTCAGCTCGTAGGTTCCGACACAACACGGACCTGCTGACATTAAACTGACTGTTGTCGTTGCCATATATTACTTAAAATGTCATCATAAATCACATAAAAAGAGTGAGTGTTATCATTTCCTACTATAACCTTGTGATATTAAGCAAATCCTTCAAACCAATGATGTGATGCTATTGAGCCAATCAGAACGCTACATTTCAGATATAATGATGAGATTTATGACGGAATTAAAACTTGATAATGATATATACTGTTGTTGAAGTACGCTCTGTTGGTACCGAGTGGCATGGCATAGAGGTTTAGTCCATTGCTTAGCACTTGGGAGGACGCCGGTTCGATTCCGCGTCCGTCTACCTTGATCCAAATTTTTCTGTGGTTTCCTTGATTCACTTAAGCGAATGCTGAGGCAGTAATATTTTACACATAATCTCTCATTCTCTTCTGTCTTCATTTCTTCCGTCTCATCTTTCTCACCCGAACTAACCACCCACCTATTCCCACGATTTCTGAAAGGAGGCTGACGAGGGCCTTCTGCCCTACCTTCCGGTGTAGTCCGGAGGGATGGCCCGCCCACCAGCATTAGTGGTTGGTGGGAATGAAACACCCAAAAGTTTTTAAGTTTTTAAGCTCTGCTAGTTTCTAATTGGAGGTACTGTACTTCGGGATTTCCTATAACATTCTACTCTATTGGGTACTTTCTGCACAAGAACATTCTCCCCGTTCACAGATACCGAAATTATTCGAAAGGGGTGCCAGACGCGCTGTGGTTTTCCGCATGCAATTTTGTTTACTGTCAACCGAGCCTCACGCTTGTAGATTGGCATCCAATAACCTTAAGTTAATATCGAACGTGACCAACAAGAACTAATAAAACGAATTTGATGATTGAGTTTGTAATCTAATTTTCGCACTGCTGGGTTCCGAGGGGTTTGCAACTCCCTTCCTGTTTATTTCGATTGAACAAGTCCCAACGCCCTTCGGTGCGTGACGACGCGGCGGGACCTGTGAAAGATTTTTTATGCGTTTCAATGCTTTTAAGCTATGTTGTGTATAATCATGCACGAAAATTATTTGATGTAATTTTGTCAACTTCCACTCGGGGACGTACTCGGAGCAATATTTACATGTGTTGGGACATTTTAAGAAGCATGCAATTATGATGTATATAACTCTTCTAAAAAGGCGGATATTTCAACAAAAAAGGAAATAATCTTAAATCTGCAAATTTCTATTATGTCCTTTTCTATTGCAATTCTTACTAAAAAATACAATTAAAATACAAAATTCAATTGTCGAAAACGTTAAAACGTAAAATAGTAAAATTCTTGATTTTTTTTAACGTAAGGCGAATTGTTTGAATCACGAATTTAAAGATGTCTTAATAAGTTTGTTTGTTTCATGTGAGCCTGGATTGTGTTTTAAATTGTACTCATAGCAAACCCGGAGTTATTGTCAATTTTACGTGAAAAATTACATCGGACGTTGGATTATTTATTTATGATACTTTATGGCTTTTGTTTACCACCTCAGATCGTAGTATGCTATTGACTTTTATTATTTAGAGAAATACTTTATCGTGAAACGAGAAATAAATGGCAACGTTACTCTCTTTATATCAGCAAGAACCGATTGAAGGAAGAATAACAAAAATAAAAAAATCATAGTCATTTCCTGTAAGGTAAATTAATCGCGGAACGAAAATCACCGGTTGCAATAAATCAAACAACACTAAACGGCAATAATAGTTCAGTACGGTCGACATAATGTCACTATTTCTCCAATATTTATTGTCGTTTTTATTTCCGTAAAACCGTATTGTTTGCAATAAAATTTCCAAGTGCAGCAATTACACTGGTGAATTGGCGACACCATAAACGTATCTTTTGCTCATAATGTAATTGTCCGTGTAATATGTATCTGGTTTTTAATATCACAAGCGCTAACGCGGTTTTACAGCGGACCGGCGCAGAAAAAAAGTTTATTTTGAAAGATATCTTTATGGCGAGTGGCTTTACGATTAATATGTTCCTTTTTTATTGGGGCAATTTTTAGTTTACGATCCGGCTAGATGGCCGGCCAGACATAAAATATTTTGTTTACTGCAATATTACTCCGCGCGGTACTAAAAATCAAACCATTAACGGTGACGGTAAAGAGCAGAAAGAAGTGCTTTCAACGAAATCGAAAGTGAAAATGTCCGTATATTTCTAAGTTTGTGTGTTTACACGTACAATACGTATACATACAGGGTTTGTCCGGAAAGTAATAGGACTGATTTCCTTCCGCCGCGACTGTACTTCGGAGCGTGCGCGCACCGACTGGATTCGGTAGAGGGCATTCCTAGCTAACGAACGAGCGGCTAGTGAGTAGTCTCCGAGCACCTGGAGAGTCAGAACAGGCTTTTTCGCGCGATGTGTTTCTGTGAGTGGTGCAAGCCGAAAATGCAGCGTTCATTAGGGTACGCGACTAAATTCTGTATGAAACTCGGTAAATCTGCGACAGAGACGTTTGATACTTTTGGGTGTTTCATTCCCACCAGTCACTCTAATGCTGGTGGACGGGCAGTCCCTCCGGACTACCCCGGAAGGTAGGGCGGAAGGCCCTCTTCAGCCTGTTTTCAGGAATCGTGGGAATGGGTGGGTGGTGGTTCGGGTGAGAAAGACGAGACAGACAAAATCAACACAGAAGAGAATGAAAGATTATCTGTGGAATATTGCTGCCCCAGCATTTACCTAAGTGATCCAAGGAAACCACAGAAAAACTTGGACCAAGGCAGACGGACCTGGAATCGAACCGGCGTCCACCCGAATGCTAAGCAACGGTATAAACCTCCAGGTCATGCCACTCGGTGACGTTTGATATGATCAAGCAGGCTTACCCAGATGTTGCTTTAGCAAGAAGTGGTGTGTTTCGGTGGTACCAGGCCGAGACAAAGAGGCAGTATTCCGAGTGGCACACGCCGGCGTCTTCTCGCCCAAAAAAGGAAAGAATGAGCAAATCCAAAGTGAAAACGATGCTCATTGTCTTTTTTGACATGAAAAGCATCGTCCACCATGAATTTGTTCCTCCTGGACAAACCGTCAACGCCAAGTTTTACGTGGAAGTGCTCAAGGCAGTCAAACGAAGGGTCAATCGGGTCCGACAAGACATCGCAGCCGACTGGAAGTTGCACCACGACAACGCCCCGGCTCACATCGCCTTTCTTGTGGACAGCTACCTGACCAAGGCCGGCATCCCAACGCTTCCGCAGCCGCCCTACAGCCCAGATGTGCCCCCCCGGACTTTTTTTTGTTTACTAGCCTGAAAAGGCCGATGAAAGGCAAGCATTTTGAGACGACAGAGGGGATCCAAGCAGTATGCACCGCGGCTCTTAAGGCTATTCCGGAGAATGCCTTCCGTGACGCCTACGATGCTTGGAAAACGCGCTGGCAACGCTGCATCGACGCAGAAGGAGCCTATTTTGAAAGTTTTTAAAGAATTGTAACGATTAGCTCAATAAATGTTTTTTAATCGAGTCAGATCTATTACTTTCCGAACAAACCCTGTATGTATACTTCTATGCACTCATACGTGCATATACCGTGTCTAACGTTTAAAGTATAAATGCATGTTGCATGTTTTGTGCTCGCCTATAAAATTAAGAATGTTTTTAACTGAAGTGACGGAGCCATGTTAAGCCCTGGAGCAGTAACTATTTACAATTATGTAGAAATTGTGTTGCGGTTTATGCGAGACGCTTGAAAGTAATAAACTAGGCGCCGTTTTTACATTTTACAAAAGTGATGTTTATTCCAATAACAGCTCAGAAGTGGTACTTAAATGGCACATAACCTAAAACCTTCAGACGTTAACGGAAGCGTTTTGAAGTTTTTTACAGCACAGTGCTTTATTGAAAGAAACTATTTACCTGTTTGAAATAAAGCAGAAAGTGATAGAATTGGTTAATTACAGTCACGAATACTTCTAACACTTAAAACAGTGTAATGTGTAATTGACGATATATTTTTAGGACTAGCATTAGCTATGCATCACATTAGTTTTATTCAAGAAGGCTAGAGTAAAAATTTAACTCGGAAGTCATCACTAATAAAGGATAGAATGTGCGATGAGTGACTGCGTATCAATTTTACTATTTTCAATTGTTAAACATAAAACGTAAACAAAATTTCCTTGCCTACGTTGCAAATCTGATGCGTATGGTATTACTGCGCAGTGCACGGACTACTTCATTACGCTGTTACAACCCGTGCTGTACACTAAGCAACCCATGTAGTTGTTACTTCTATATCTAGTACCCTTGGATCCATTAAACGTACAGTAGAAACCATCAAGCCACATGGCGCAAAGAGACTGAACTGTAAGATTCTTTAACTCTGCTTATCAACTCTATCTTAACGTTTTATGGTTCAGTTTACTACAATAATATTCATACAATTATTGATTCATTATTTATAATCCAGAGGAAGATATCCTCCGACACTACCCAGTTGTACGGACCTCTGGGTGTCTTCTATCTCTAGTCTTCTTAGTTCCATTGTTCGCACAGTAGACACCATATGTCATCTGACCCGACGAAACTGAACTGTAAGAGTTATGTCATTCCCCAGTCAATGAACTTGTATCCACGCCAGAAATTTATTTAAAAAATATATGGGATTCCCAGATTCTTTTAGCTCTGCTTATCAACCCTATATTAACGTTTTATAGAGTTCAATTTAATACAATAATATACAAACAATTATTGGTTCATCCATCTATAATCCCGAGGAAAATATCCTCGGACATTACCCAGTCGTACGGACGTCTGGATGTCTCCCGTCTCTAATCTTCTAAGTAAGAAGCATGCCATTTGACGCAAGGAGACTGAACTGAAAAAGTTATTGGATTTTTCAGTCAAAGGACTGTTATCCATGCCAGAAATTTATCTAAAAAATCTTGGGATCCTAAATACTTTTAGCTCTGCTTATCAACCCTATCTTAACGTTTTATAGAATTCAATTTATTATTAAATCATTATAAATAATCGCAAGGAAGGTATCTTCCGACACTACCCAGTCGTACGGACATCTGGGTGTCTTCTATCTCTGGTCTTTCTGGCTCCATTGTACATACAGGAAGGAGTATTCCATTTGACGCCACGAGACTGAACTGTAAGAGTTATGGGATTCCCTGTCAAAGAACTTGTATCTATTTCAGAAATTTAGTTAAAAAAATATATGGAATTCTCAGATTCCCTTAGTTCTGCTTATCAATCCTATATTAGGAGTTCAATTTATTACAATAACATATAAGCAATTATTGATTTATTATTAAAAATTCCAAGGATGCTGTCCTCCGACACTGCCTAGTCGTACGGACTGCGGATGTCTTCTATCTCTAGTCTTCTTAGTTCTATTGTTCGTACAGTAGAAATCATGTCATCTGACCCTACAAAACTGAACTGTAAGAGTTACGCCGTTTACCAGTCAAAGAACTTGACTTTATTTAAAAATATATGTGGAATCCTTAGATTCCTTTAGTTCTGCCTATCAACCCTATCTGAACAATTTATGGAGTTCAATTTATTACAATAACATATAAACAATTATTGATTCATTATTAATAATCCTACGGAAGATATTCTCCGACACTACCCAGTCGTACGGGCACCTGGGTGTCTTCTATTTCTGGTCTTCTTGATTCCATTGTATGTACAGTAAGGAGTATTCCATTTGACGCCAAGAAATTGAACTGTAAGAGTTATGGGATTTTCCTGTCAAAGGACTTATATCCATTTCAGAAATTTATTTAAGAAAGCATATGGAATCCTCAGATTCCTTTAGTTCTGCTTATCGACTCTATCTTAACGTTTCATGGAGTTCAATTGATTACAATAACACATAAACAATTATTAATTCATTATTAATAATTCCAAGGAAGGTATCCTCCGACACTACCCAGTTGAAGAACGACTGGGTGTCTTCTATTTCTGGTCTTCTTAGTTCCATTGTTCTTACATTAGAATCTATGCCATCTAACTCAATCAGACTGAACTTAAGACTTATGGAATTGCCCAGTCAGAACACTCAGTCAGTTGAAAATAAATAACTAACCAAGAACTTAAAACTTTTCAATACAGCTTTCTTTCGGGTGTATTACATTGTAAAATTTTTTCGATTGTTAATGCAAATTGTCGTGAATAAATTATGACATACTAACAAATTGTGAACGTTTTGGAAGTGCAGCGGTGCGAATTGGGTCAGGCTTCTCAGCAGTGCATGGCGCATCTCGCGGCCGCGTCGTGCCGCCGCGTCGGTTGAATTTTTAATAAACTTTTGAAAGGCGCATTTTATTTTATTTTTGCACGAGAACTGCCTGCCTGTCGGTACGTGAATGTGCACTATTATGTAGGTACGATCGACTGGCACCAGCTGATAGCGCCTGGGCCCGTTTGTTTCTTACCCATTCAATCGGTTTTTATGGATTTTCAATCGCACGTTACTGCTGCTAGCACTCCACCACTTGCTGTCTCTGCTCGTAAATCAAAGCGATCACCTATCTGTACACCTGTACTAACATACGAATATGCATGCGTTTTTTGTTGCATGGATGCAATGTACTATAATGCCCCTTTGAATAAATCGTTAATAGTAATAGTTCATTTACTTTCTCTAGCGATAACCCCCTTCCAATGTCTGGGATGCGCGCTGGCAAAATCGTAGGCAGGGAGAAAAAAGCTCATTATACTCTCGACTCTTGTTCATTAAACATAATATTTCATACAGTACCTGCCAAAAGTTTTGTTCAATCATGAATAGTAGTGCGTGTCGAAAACAGGCGTTAAAGCCTTTAATATGTTTTCAAATATAAATAAACATTTCATTGATATTTTCAGTAATAAATGGTACCAATAACAGCACATTCGAGCAATTGCAATTGTAGTAGATAAACTGGTCGATTTTTCCGTGCAGTACTGTACGGATTATACGCTCCTCACCGGTTAAGAGTTTGGCCGAGAGTTGTCTCTTTTCTTTTCTGACCTAGTGCTATTCTTTTCTACTTTGCGCCGGTCAAACTGAAGGTCACATCGCTACAGAAACTAAACGAAGTATATCTAAAAATCGCAGTTTGTCACTTTAAGAGCATTATTAGACTAGGCCGCCAGGCGAAGTAACTATCTCGGCCACCGGTGGCTCAGTTGACAGAACGTACAGGGCAACCGGTGGCGCAGCCAACCGTTCATTATTAGATGCTAAAGTAGTTCGGTATTTTCGTCATTAACCTTTATCAACTACAATAATTCAAAGAAAGACTGTTTAGACATTCTCATGTAAATGAGGTACACAGTGACCAACTGGTTGTGCCGCCTAGTTCTGCCAATGTAGTCGCGGATACAGATCCTAACAAATTTTTCTCTAGAATTGTCTTTAGAACGATATTTATTAAAGGTGTTTTTTCAATTAACAATAAGTAAACGTATCTAGGAGGTTTTAAAATTCTCAAACAAATTCAAGGGGAGAATGTCAACGAGTTAGACGAATGATGGCTCTAGATCTAATTGGTTACACACAGGTTAACAAAGCAAAAAAGAATGTAATTAGTTCAAGAAAGGACTTAAAGAAGAAGAACAAAGGGAAGTATCAATAAAGTAACGAAACATTCTGTTCGATTGTGATTGATCCTTAAAATTTAATATTTGTTGCGCATGACCGATCATAATATATCATAACTTATTATTAGGATTGGTAATAATCTCAACTATATCTTCGAGCTATCGGAGAATTGGAAATTTATGATTTTCGATTGTCATTTAGTTATCATCATGAAATTAGGAAGTATATCACATTTATTGACTACGAAAGCGTATCAATATGAAATTCATCGTGATTAGTGTTTTTCTTTTAACATTATAATTTTTCTCAAGTGATTCAAAACCATTATGCATTATATTCTTTTTTGCATTCTCCTATGTAGCAGTGCGCGGAAATTTTTTTGAATAACATCTTCAATTGGTCTTCATCTTCAAAACAAAAATTTCTACAATGAAATTTCTTTTGAACAAACATTGGAAAATACATTCATTAGTCGTTCCTGGGCAAACGCGAAACTGATATCGCAAATAATTAGCACTACATTCTGGCTTAGATCTTAATGCATTTATAAATTGTCAAAAATCGCCGTAACTTCCTTTATAATATAATAACTGCGTATATGGTAAAATTTTTTTACATATAATACTTGTCGAGTCCATTTTTAAGTCCATGGAGAGGTAAGTTTTAATGTCGCCGAAAATATTTTCCCG
This sequence comes from Agrilus planipennis, assembly GCF_000699045.2. Classification (NCBI taxonomy): domain Eukaryota; kingdom Metazoa; phylum Arthropoda; class Insecta; order Coleoptera; family Buprestidae; genus Agrilus; species Agrilus planipennis. The sequence goes on along the minus strand of NW_020438911.1, from coordinate 188,564 downwards.
CATATATTCACAACGGAACGCTCTTAAGATTTGGTCCAACGAGCCGGATAAATACGTAACCTGCTGCTTCCAGTTCGTGATGCACTTACATATATTTTCTTGTGCTATACTAGGTATATGTATATATAGTTGGTCTCATGTACATGTGCACATATTGTACGTGTTCTGCCGTTGTTGAAAAGCCCCCGACATATGGTAGTCTCGGTACGTTTGTACATACGTCTTGCGTTGCTCGATGCAATTTCGAAGAAAAGTGCTTCGGTCGGTAGTTCCGTGTCAGCGGGTAATAAAAACGAGTTCCTTTCGTCGTGCTTGCACTGATCTTAATGTATTCATACATGTAAAGCTCCTTCGGAAATATCGACGAGCTTGAACAACAGTTCTCAAAACACGAAAAGACGACGTCGCGTCGACGACGATTCCACGTCGGAAACCGTCTGAACTTATGGCGTTTGCAGGACATGCAACGAACCGATGAACTGAACGCGAACGTTAGACCCGTCTAACCTGGAAAAGGAAAAAACCCATCATTGTCCCTTTCCGATTCATGTTGTAACACAAAAAATACTTCTTAACGTGCATGGGCTTATTTGTTGATAATGTCTAGATTAAGATTTTTTATGCTGAACTTTATTATTCATGCCTAGTAGTCGTTCTTTTGGCTTTGTACTGATTTGTGTTGTAAACCGAGTTAACCTTAGGGCACAATCTTATCAAACAACCATGTTGCACATAACATTTTGCGAAAATTGTAAATATATTTTAATGTGTATAAAAATTCAAAGTATTCGTATATTTAATTGCATGCACATTTTGTCTCCGGTTTGAACTCATATTAAGCGAGCTTCGTGCTATGCTTCGACTGATTATGGGTTTTGCCAGAAAAGTATTTAGTTGGATAAAACCGAAATCTATATATATAAAAGAGAGTCGTCTTAGTTACACCATTTATTATTCAAGAACGGCTGAACCGATTTGGCTGAAAATTGATGGGGCGGTAGCTTACAACTGGGAGAAGGACATAGGATACTTTTTATCACGTTTCACGAGAAAAACATGGTATATATAAACGCAATTGACATGGAATGACAAAACGCAACTGACAGCTAAAAGTAATGTTGTCTATGGTTAAGTATGGTGTTTTATTTATAGTCAGATTTACCTGAAATTGGGCTTTAATGCTTTTTCGTATAAAATTAGTGACATACACACCTACGTATTTCAAGATTTTACAAAATTCTACCTCTTTAGGAAGCTGAAAGGGGTTTGCAAAGATTGCATGTTTGTTTTTGGTCCTATTTACTTCAAACTGGTTAAAAAATTCAATCTGTGACGGGGGGATGAGTGGTGAAGAGGAGTTGCAATGTTTAAATGAAACATCCATATATTATTTGTGGTCAAATTTACTTGAAACTTCGTTTTAATGGTCTCTCATTTAATTTCTGAATGATCTATCTCGACATTTTAAAAAAGGGAAAGGTGTTGCAATTTTTGTTTGGGACATACTTTATTTGTGGTTGAATTTACTTGAAACTTGGTATATCTGCTGTTTGATATTGTTAATTAAATGAAAAGTGGTTGCAACGTTTCCATGGGGTATATTTTATTTGTACTCAGATTTACTCGAAGGTTGCTCATTGTTGAAATTAAGCAAATACGTGTTTTGGAAATTTTTAAAAATCAACCCTTATGGATGAAATGTTATTGGTACGTTTGTATTTGAAATCTAAGATGGCGACATTACATAAAATTAAAACGTTGTAAGGGTGAATTGGGAGTTAAAAGGTTTTATTGAGAAACAATATTAATTTCTGCGAGCGAAGCCGCGGGAAAAAGCTAGTTTGATATAATTCTGGGATTAGTATTATGAGTAAAAGTCTAAACTACACTGGAACATCATGCGTATGTTTACTGTGTAGGCGGTTCATTCTACTCGTGTCTAGACAAGTAATAATAAACGATATCAGAAATTATATAAAATTAGATTATATTTCATGAAAAATCGCTCATGGAAAAATAGGATCAAGTCTCATGAATGTTCACTGTTATTAAAAAAAAAAACTACTAGACTTGCACAACACCTCCTAACTTTTTATAAACAATCACGACGTTTGGTCCTATTTTTAACTGCCGATGCAAAAACTGAAGTTTCTGTCTGTGGATTCGTGGCTGAAGATAAGGTTTTATTGGTTTTTGTTTGAAAGTTGGTATTTATTGTGAGATTATCCTTGGCCATGCTTGGTAGATATCAGTCTAGTTTGCCGGGATCTTTACGTAAAATGGAGATTCTGACCACATTTTTCTACTTCTTATGAGTTAAATATAACACTAAAATCCAAAATTCTGCATAAACCGCCTTCATGTTTTCTAAAACATACTTATATTATGTTGTAATATAACGAATTGTTTAAAATTGAATAATTCCTTTATCAAATATTAATGTGAAAATCCATTATCAATTTTTTGCCCACTATAAACTTCACACCCTCGCCCGGAATCGAACCCGGGACCTTTGGCATTACGCACCGATTCTCTGACCACTAAACTACAAGAGGTGACAACAGCAACAACGACAAACCGTACTTATTAGGTCTGAGATCTGTCGAACTAATGTAATTATTTTAATACTATATAATGAAATTCTTTGACATTTGATGGTGGTTATAATGTCATCTCTCGTAGCTTGGTGGTCAGAGGATTGGTGCGTAAAGCCAAAGATCATTTCCGTCGAGGGTGTACTAGGGTAAGCAACAAATTTTCCCTCATTAACCTGAGGTAGTTAATAGTGGTTAAAAAATTGAAAAAAAAATAAATGAATTTTCACAATAATATTTGATACTATAACCCCTAACCATCCATTATGTTGTTTGATATATCTGTAGCAAAAACTAGATAGCTACACACTGTTACGTTGTATTCTCCTTTCCTGCAGAAAATGAATTTCTCGTCACGTAACATCTGCTAGCTGAACTGACCCCTTGTTTCGAAAGAAATTAATTAACTGGAATTCACGACTGGCTCTTGTTTTCAAATATTTAAGCGGAAACTAAAAATTAAAAGAAAACAAACCTACGAAGAGTACCATGAATACAAAGTCTTAAAAATAACACAGCATTTTGATTCATATCAAATTTTCAACTTTTGTTTACGGCTCGAAAACAAAAGACGATGGCAAGGTTTTTTACCAATAAATTTACCTACGATGAATTGAAACAGCAAAGATCACTTACTTTGGACAACTTAGAAATCGAGCAACTGCGTCTGGTATTTTCAATGAACCTGAGATACATGCGTAATATGCAAGGTCTGTGTGAATGTTTTGATTCGGTTTTGTGTTAAATTATTCCTAACCATAAACCTACGAGCTCGAAGAAAGTTAATCAAGTTTTTGTAGTGTATTTATTTTCGGTGGGAACTTCTTCTTAAGACTTTGATTAATAAATGAAATCCAGATTAATTTCCCCCTCACCTGCACTAGTGGGTGGCTGTAGCAATGGCAGGAGGAGATACTTCTGAAAATTAAAAGAAAACAGATGAAGCGAGAGCGATGCCTTGCCGTGGTTCTTCATGCATACAAAACAGTGTTCCAGCTACAAGAAATAATCCTTCAACTTATAATGACTAAGTTTATGTAAACAAAGTTTCCCGTTGCGCGATGACTATCGCTAATGGAACTTTCTTATTAATATTGTGAAAAAGTGTCAGACGAACAGCAATATCACTAACAACAACAACAAGTATCATCACTCCTACTTATTTTGCTTTAACGTTATGTCAACATGCACATAAATATAACATCTAGTTGGATGTATTATCCCTTCTTTGTTCAAGTATTTATTCTGTTAATGTGAAATATGTGGAAGTTTTGATAAAGGGTGGTAGGCTTGTTCTGAAAAACTTATTATCTTGTTGGACGGAGAAAGTCTTATTATATAGTTTGAAGCGATGTATGATAAATGGTTTCTTGTTTGTGTTACACATTGAACTTTCCAAGTTATCGTAGAAGGGTTTAACTAGCGTCGGTGGCTCTTGATTTAGAATGATAACAAAATCGTGCTACTTTAACTACTTTATTAATAAACAACATTGTGGTTAATCTATACACGGTAATTGTAATTTATCTGAAAGGTTTATTATAAGTTTATACTGAGTGAAACGAGATAAAATTATCAACTTGATACATAGTTAAGAGAAGAGGTATTAGAAAGAATAGGACAACAGATGCGGAACTCTGCGGAACTCAATAAGAAATAGGTGAGATAGGTGGGCAGGATACCTTCTCAGGCATGAAGGTCAAGTTAGAGACATATTAGAAGCAGAAACAGGAGTTAAAAGGACTAGAGGTGACCTAGATTAGATTACTGTTCGCAAATAGTTAAGGATCTGGGATGTTCTAGTTTTAGAGAAATATGAAGATTATCTCAGGATAGGAATGAATGGAAGTGTGTGTCCAATCAGTCTTAGGGCTGACGACCTTATGATGATGCCTTGATATAAGTATATACTTTTATAAACCTACAGTATTTGTTGAGTTAATTCAATTTCAATTATAAATCTGCCTTTCACTTTTGTCACTGTAAGTCGTACGAATGGGTAAGAACGAAAAAACAGTTAAAAAAATTACATTCGTCAAAGACTAGAACCCCAGACCAATCGTACGTGAAGTATTGTTTGCTAACATCTCGCCGCTAGCCAGCAGGTGCGTCAATATTAACGAATTTCTATTGATAATTAAATCGTTTTATTCGAATATTTCTAAAACCATTAATTGAATTGATTTCGTTTTGGTTATTAATATACGTCCCCATACCCTACAACATGCCCGGAACTCATCAAATTCGGAGGTGGACAATGTTGTGACGACTCTCCTTTCTACTGGAGATCTATTCTAATGTTCACTCGAACGAAAGAGTCGCTTTCACCTGCGCTGATGAATTACTGAAGGATGCGTAAGAGGTTATGCCCCATCCACCGTTTTGTGCAAGTCAAAACGACTTTCTGTATACTAATCTCGTTCCAGTGACAGGTACAATAGTCCTCCGTCGGTCTTAATTGGCACAGTTGTGGGTCTACTTTTCCACATCAATATATGTTTTTTTCAATAGTATAATTACTAATTACTGCACCTATTTTGCTCTCTTTGAGTATAGTTCAATTTACACCATATGCTTCTTGCAGTTATCCTGTGGACGCCACCCTATTGGATTCTCATGCCATTTTTGGTATATGGTGCTTTATTCTTTCCTTCTGATCTATTCGAAAGGAAAATCTGATAATAACAATAATTTATTAGGTGTTTCCATGATAGTATAAATAAATGCTGCCTTTGAAAAGGGGTATGTCATAGGTGCTCATATGTGTGTGTAAAACATCTATAGTTGAACCGTTCAAAATTGGCATAGTATGTAATAAATAAAACTGTCGCATTTACTTTCTTCTTTCAACTTACTAACTAGACGGTTGCTGACAGAATACCTACTTTTGATCACGACTGACGTTGTAGGGAAAATTGTAAACATACGAGGGTGGATTGATAAGTTTCCGGCCTGACCAAGAAAAACAAGGTTTTTAAAAATTTTTTTTTTTTATTTCTCAACATAATCTCCTCCAAGGCTGATACATTTCTCATAGCGGTGTTCCAGTCTATNGAGAATTGATTTAATTGACGTGGTTGATTTTTTCTATTATTTTATTTGTCTCGTCTAATACGAACACAGTTTGTAGAAAATATGCAATAGCACTCCAATCCCAATAATTTTGTTATATGTACCGTGGATAAAGAAGATTAGAAATGAGGAGGTGTTAGAAAGAATGGAATAACAGAGGGCTCTATGGAAGTCAATAAGAAATAGGCGAGATAGGTTGGTAGGACACTTTCTCAGACATGAATGGCTGGTCAGAGACATATTAGAAGCAGAAACAGGAATTTAAAAAAAGTAGAGGTAGACCTAGGTTGGATAACTATTCGCTAACGGTTAAGGAAGTGGGATGTTCTAGCTTTGGAGAAATGGGAAGATTAGCTCGGGATGAAAAAGAGTGGAAGTGGGTGTCCAGTCAGCCTTAGGACTGACCACTTTATATTGATGATAATGATGATGATGACATCAAAAAAGGCGACTTAACCACGGAAAGACGAAAACCTGAACAACTGATAAATATTGGGTCGCACATAACTGAGGTTTAGTGATTTCCTGGACTCCAGGCGCATTTTATTATTTACCCATTACCCTTCCTTCCGCTGCCTATTCCCCTTAAACTTGTGATTAACCGCTTTCGAAAACGGTACTGCATTCGTAAACGCCTAGGCGCCAGGCGAAACTGAAGCTATCTAATCATTCGCGTAGGCTGCGAAGTACAATATATTTTTTATTTATCTGATCAGTATTTTTTTGAAGATAAAAACGATCTTGGCTCTGTCTCCATCTATAATAGACCTGGTTTCATTTTATAAAGATATTATTCCTAATTTATTTCCTTCTACAGCCCATTGAGCAGACATCGTACCATTTAAAATGGAAATTAGATAGGTATATGGTTACGGGTGGCTAGCATTAGTACCACGGTGTCGTATAAGAGGAAGAATTGTGGCCTCGTATATCTTTTGGGGGCGGTCATATGTCGACATTGTTCACCATATTTACGATCTTTAATGAAGTAAACACATGTTCTGTTAAATACAAAAATGTACGTACAACAGCCCACATGTCATTTGCATAGTGATTAAGTCATTTTATATCACTTTTTGTTTGTTCAAATAAAACGAATATCCATACAGTATTTTCTACAGACGATGATTTTCATTTAGAATGCTTCTGAATTAATAAACACTAAAACAGAGCTCAATATGTTTGTTTAACGTTCAGTTTTTAGTTTGAATTTGTTCGTAAAGCGCTTTTGAATAATTCAGAAGATAGGTAAGTGTAGAGTGACGGAAAAATTGTTGTTTTTTTTAGGAAATTACAGATATCTCCATTTGTTTGCCGTGAAATCACGAGAGTATTTTCTCAAAATGATGGTTTTAACGAATGAAACTCTATATAAAACACTATATATAAACTACAACATGTTAATTGCTGATATTATAAATGTAGTTATTTATTTATATAAGAGCTTCTAAGGACTGACGACCTTATGATGATAAAGAAAGTCACTGTTGTATTATATATCAATCACAAGAGAATTTTTGTGACAGAAATCTTAGCAAGAACTGCGGATCACTTTAAATACAAAGTATTACTTTACAAAGTACTTTGACATGCTTCGAACTGTCAAGTATTGGTTATTAACTATTTAACAATTAAGACCAGAAAATGAACATGTTTCCTTAAGGAATACTGAAAAGTAAAGAAGCAATCTCTTTGACATCAGTAGAAGAATTGTAAGGTATGAAAAAATCTACAATTCGAGACCTGGATGTACTGTACAGTGGAATATTCATTATTTTCTTTCTAAATTCATATCTCCGTTGTAATTTCAGTTGTAACGGTGGGATTGCAGGAAAAATGAGAGTAACATATCTACTTAACATGTGCGAAAATCGGGCGATGTCTTCCGGTAAATAGATTTTCCACAATTGCGATTTGATGTTTTTCGTACCTCGTATCTCTCAGTAGTGCGATTTTGTTTTTTCAGACAGATTCAAAAGTAGAAGTTAATGCTTATAATTATGACTACCATCACCATTATAGCTATTATGACTGCCATTAATAGCATAGCAGTCATATGAATTTGCCGTTCGAATTCTTTTTTGCTCAGATCGGTCAACTATACTCCATCCGACTCTGACTGTTGAATGTTCATGATTTATCAATCAGTTTTAAATGAAATGAAAACTGAAAACATGGCATATATCTTTTGAAAATTTTAGGTTCAGCATCAGTAACGTGGTTTGTTTCATATTACTTTTAAACTTTTAATTTTTCCAAAAACCGTGACTTCATTAGAACCATGCTCTGATACGTAATCTGTAGATCAACTTTTTTTATTACATAAAAAAGAAAAGGTAGTACAGTAGATAGAGGCTGTTACTGGTTGAAGTTTGCTTTATGTAAAATGTTTCAAAAGGCTTTGCGATTCAGCTTAGGGCGAAATTTAGGGAAGTCAGAAAATCAGGACTTTGTCACGTAGCGCAGTTTACCCAAAAGATGTCGGCGCTCGCTCGCGATATATCCTACGCCCAGCCTGCTTTGCTCTGCCTCGGCTCTGCTCCGCTTCGTGTCGTTGATAAAATGCGAAATTGTTGTTTTAACGTTGGACGACGCGACGTCGCTGTTTTATAATCGCCTCAAAAATACTTTAATCTCACATTCAAAGCTCGCCCTTTCCGATTTAAACAGTAACTGGCTTTAGGGTGTCTTTTCGTAAAGGAATTCTTTTTACACGTCTTCAGCTTACATTTCGTTTTTCCTTTTTGTTTTTCTATTTTAATCTTACCGTCTTCTCACAAAATCGTGGAAGATAGAATTTCAATTTTCTTTTCACATCTGTTCGGATTTATAAAATATTCCTACCAACTTTTACGTAGTAGCAATTTAAATAACCAATTTTAAATTGTTTATAATTAGGAGATATATTAGAGAAAGAAGATAGTGTGGACATAGATGAGCTAGGTTATCGCATAATGAAAGAAGAGTTCGATGTAGCATTAAAAAACTTAAAGAATCATAAGGTGCTGGGTGTAGATAGGATACAGAAGGAAACTCTATAACATACAGGACAAGAGGTATTATGTTTAGGCTAGTTAGTCACATTTACGAGACGGGGAAAGTTCCAGAGGATTATAAACGGAACGTGACAGTAATCATACCTAAAAAGAGAGGCGCGGATAGGTGCGAGACATTTAGAACAATTATCTCAATTTCCCATGCTTAACTAGAATTGTACAGAGGAGGATGGAAAAAGAGCGGAATAACTATTAGGAGAAGATCAATTTGGGTTTAGAAGAAATAGAGGAACGCGGGAGGCCATTCTAGACTTGCGGGTAACAATAGAGAAAACGATAGAAAAAGGAATGAGTGCGTACATAGGATTTGTAGATTTACAAAAAACATTTGACAATGTTAAATGGAACAAGATGTTAAATATACTTAAAAATGTAGGGATGAGTTACAGAGATAGAAGAGTGATATTTAGTTTGTATAAAGAGCAACAGGCAGTTATAGAGCTAGGGATGCAACGTAGAGAAGTAAATAGTAGGAAGGGAGTCAGACAGGGATGCACACTGTCACCGCTACTTTTTAATCTATACATCGAAGACGCGATCAGCATCATTAGAAACAGTACAACTGTATATAGGGATTTCATAGGGATATAGGGATAGATATATATGAGAAAAAGATTAGTAAACTCACAAAACCAACTCACTAATGCAATGAAACTTGTGTTAAAATCAGTAAGAATTACTCTCACTTAACTATCGCTTCTGACCTAACTAATGCTATCTGCAAAATATTTAAATCTCTTCCAAAGATCTTAATGTTCAGTTATTTTAAGAACTTTTGTATTAATTTGAAGTTATTATTTGAAGCGCATGAATATTTTGAAGTAATTAGATATCATTTTTATTAGGGGCAGTTAAAAAAATACGTTCGCAAATATGGGGGAAGGGAGGGTATTGTTTAGCGTGACGAGATATGAGGGTGGAGGGTATCTAAAAAAATGTGACGTTTCGAGTTCGTCAATGTTATTATAATTTTTTTTTTTAACTTGGCAGTTCTTAAAATTTTTTTATTACGATANGCTACAAGCTATCCAAGGATGGTACTATAGAATGTCACCTCAAGGTAGGCCTAGTGGCGTCATCTCTTGGTTAGGCCGGAAACTTATCAATCCACCCTCGTAGATGAGAGGTTAGAAGCGTTCGAAATGTGTTATTATAGGCGAATGATGAGGATAACGTGGATAGAAAAGGTTAGAAATGAAGAGGTATTAGAATGAATAGGACAACACAGGACTCTATGGAAGTCAATAAAAAATAGGCGAGATAGGTTATTAGGTCACCTTCTCAGGCATGAAGGTCTAGTCAGAGACATATTAGAGGCAGATTACTATTCGCAAATAGTTAAGGAAGTGGGTTGTTCTAGTTTTAGGGAAATGGGAAGTTTAGCTCAGGATAGGAAAGAGTAAAGGTACGTGTCCAACCAGTCTTAGGACTGACAACCTTATGATGATGATAATGAGAAGAGAGATGTCCGGTATGAATTTTAGCCGACACTGATAAAGAAAAAAGAATACAATTAGACCAGTTAATGTGTAACAGAAAGAGATGCAGACAAGCAGAATTTGAGAAGCTTGCCAGAATCGGACTATAGAGAAAGTTCAACATTCTCAGAAATTTAGGAAAGAAAAGATGCTTGTCTAAAGATATAATTCCTACCAGGCAGTTATAAAGCCGACCCTGATCTTTTGCGTACTTAATCAACCCCTAACCTCTGCAACGCTTACCTTTATTCGATTATCTCTTTTCACTTAGTCTGCCCTACTCATGAAAGCATTTCCTAACTTAACAAGGACGTATTCAAAACGAAGCAAATGACTACAGTTCCAAGTAGAAACAAAAAAAAAAGATACGTCCCTTCTCATAGATAATTTATTGCAGACGTTGCCAATTTTAATCGTCCCAACTACGATATATCTATCTATACTTACTTTTGGTCCTGATTGTAGAAATGTCCATTGTGTAAATGTTTTCTCTAACCAAAAGCTGTAAATTGCAAAACACCATAACTTAAATTTAGTTCATTTAGCCAGTGCGAAGTAAATAGTTATTTTATTTTACAAATTTTGGAGTTACATGGTTGCATTTTATTTTTTAACTCATGTTTTGTCCTCCTGTTTGCTCATATATGCACGTATAAATATAGTTTAAGATATTCCAGAGCCGTAGATACTCATTACAGATGTACCTGTGGCGTCGCCACGATGCATTTTCATAGCTGCAATATTTCATAGCAGTTTACAGGTGTATATTTCGACGTGTATTTCTGTATTTTGGTGTGTGCGCACATTCGCATCTGTACACACATAAGCTTATGTGCGCCTAGTTCCTTGTATGATGTGAAGCCTGCATTATTATTCATTTCCTGGACGCCCCTGGGATCGTAAAAGCCGAAAGGACTGCTGGTTGTATTTTCATAACCCTCCATATTTATATATGTCTTCTTTTAAATCTTCTAACAAAAAACAAATTCAAACGGAAAGGTTAGGAGAACGAAATGGGGATCTATTCGGCAACAAGGTTTTATTAAAGCTTCTTTTTTTGTAAATGTGAATACCTCTCAAAGTAAAGCAGAACCCTAGTATTTAACATGGCAGATACTGCCCTATCAAGATATCTGACTGTACCTACATACGCTAATGAGTAAATAGTATCAAATTAAATAATGAGGTGAAAAATAAGTAACCTCACTCTGATAGGGTTATTTATATTGTCATCGCATTTCTCTAGAAAGGTCCTGTTATTTCTAAAAAACTCTTGAAAACCTTTTGGTAAGCGATCATTTATGTGTCATTCACGAACAATTAATTACCTCTTAAAAACGCCTTTATCTTGGCTAACTTCAGTAAAAGGATTGCCAATTGTTGATTTCGGCGATGTAAAATAGCCGTTGGTAATCGATACGTTTTGAGTGTTTCATTCCCACCGGTTACTAAGGCTGATGAGAGGTCAGTCCGTCGGACCTACGTTCTAATAGAAAGCCCCCCTTCAGCCTCCTTTTACAATTCATAGGGATGGGAAGAGAAAGATGATACTGAGAAGAGAAACAAGAAGATTATGTGTGGAATATTAGAGCCCCAGTATTTCTCCATATCAGATTCAGCCAAACCTTGCTCCTAGCGCTCCTAGGTGCTTCTACAAAGGCAAGTGAGAGAGGTATACAAATCTACTATCGTCCTTTTTCCTCGTGACCCAAAAAAGACAGGTATAGTGTCAAACGATACCTGTCTTTCTTTTTCCATAACCATAATCAGAAGGCTTGGTTTGGGGGAGAATTGATTTAATTGACGTGGTTGATTTTTTCTATTATTTTATTTGTCTCGTCTAATACGAACACAGTTTGTAGAAAATATGCAATAGCACTCCAATCCCAATAATTTTGTTATATGTACCGTGGATAAAGAAGATTAGAAATGAGGAGGTGTTAGAAAGAATGGAATAACAGAGGGCTCTATGGAAGTCAATAAGAAATAGGCGAGATAGGTTGGTAGGACACTTTCTCAGACATGAATGGCTGGTCAGAGACATATTAGAAGCAGAAACAGGAATTTAAAAAAAGTAGAGGTAGACCTAGGTTGGATAACTATTCGCTAACGGTTAAGGAAGTGGGATGTTCTAGCTTTGGAGAAATGGGAAGATTAGCTCGGGATGAAAAAGAGTGGAAGTGGGTGTCCAGTCAGCCTTAGGACTGACCACTTTATATTGATGATAATGATGATGATGACATCAAAAAAGGCGACTTAACCACGGAAAGACGAAAACCTGAACAACTGATAAATATTGGGTCGCACATAACTGAGGTTTAGTGATTTCCTGGACTCCAGGCGCATTTTATTATTTACCCATTACCCTTCCTTCCGCTGCCTATTCCCCTTAAACTTGTGATTAACCGCTTTCGAAAACGGTACTGCATTCGTAAACGCCTAGGCGCCAGGCGAAACTGAAGCTATCTAATCATTCGCGTAGGCTGCGAAGTACAATATATTTTTTATTTATCTGATCAGTATTTTTTTGAAGATAAAAACGATCTTGGCTCTGTCTCCATCTATAATAGACCTGGTTTCATTTTATAAAGATATTATTCCTAATTTATTTCCTTCTACAGCCCATTGAGCAGACATCGTACCATTTAAAATGGAAATTAGATAGGTATATGGTTACGGGTGGCTAGCATTAGTACCACGGTGTCGTATAAGAGGAAGAATTGTGGCCTCGTATATCTTTTGGGGGCGGTCATATGTCGACATTGTTCACCATATTTACGATCTTTAATGAAGTAAACACATGTTCTGTTAAATACAAAAATGTACGTACAACAGCCCACATGTCATTTGCATAGTGATTAAGTCATTTTATATCACTTTTTGTTTGTTCAAATAAAACGAATATCCATACAGTATTTTCTACAGACGATGATTTTCATTTAGAATGCTTCTGAATTAATAAACACTAAAACAGAGCTCAATATGTTTGTTTAACGTTCAGTTTTTAGTTTGAATTTGTTCGTAAAGCGCTTTTGAATAATTCAGAAGATAGGTAAGTGTAGAGTGACGGAAAAATTGTTGTTTTTTTTAGGAAATTACAGATATCTCCATTTGTTTGCCGTGAAATCACGAGAGTATTTTCTCAAAATGATGGTTTTAACGAATGAAACTCTATATAAAACACTATATATAAACTACAACATGTTAATTGCTGATATTATAAATGTAGTTATTTATTTATATAAGAGCTTCTAAGGACTGACGACCTTATGATGATAAAGAAAGTCACTGTTGTATTATATATCAATCACAACACAAGAGAATTTTTGTGACAGAAATCTTAGCAAGAACTGCGGATCACTTTAAATACAAAGTATTACTTTACAAAGTACTTTGACATGCTTCGAACTGTCAAGTATTGGTTATTAACTATTTAACAATTAAGACCAGAAAATGAACATGTTTCCTTAAGGAATACTGAAAAGTAAAGAAGCAATCTCTTTGACATCAGTAGAAGAATTGTAAGGTATGAAAAAATCTACAATTCGAGACCTGGATGTACTGTACAGTGGAATATTCATTATTTTCTTTCTAAATTCATATCTCCGTTGTAATTTCAGTTGTAACGGTGGGATTGCAGGAAAAATGAGAGTAACATATCTACTTAACATGTGCGAAAATCGGGCGATGTCTTCCGGTAAATAGATTTTCCACAATTGCGATTTGATGTTTTTCGTACCTCGTATCTCTCAGTAGTGCGATTTTGTTTTTTCAGACAGATTCAAAAGTAGAAGTTAATGCTTATAATTATGACTACCATCACCATTATAGCTATTATGACTGCCATTAATAGCATAGCAGTCATATGAATTTGCCGTTCGAATTCTTTTTTGCTCAGATCGGTCAACTATACTCCATCCGACTCTGACTGTTGAATGTTCATGATTTATCAATCAGTTTTAAATGAAATGAAAACTGAAAACATGGCATATATCTTTTGAAAATTTTAGGTTCAGCATCAGTAACGTGGTTTGTTTCATATTACTTTTAAACTTTTAATTTTTCCAAAAACCGTGACTTCATTAGAACCATGCTCTGATACGTAATCTGTAGATCAACTTTTTTTATTACATAAAAAAGAAAAGGTAGTACAGTAGATAGAGGCTGTTACTGGTTGAAGTTTGCTTTATGTAAAATGTTTCAAAAGGCTTTGCGATTCAGCTTAGGGCGAAATTTAGGGAAGTCAGAAAATCAGGACTTTGTCACGTAGCGCAGTTTACCCAAAAGATGTCGGCGCTCGCTCGCGATATATCCTACGCCCAGCCTGCTTTGCTCTGCCTCGGCTCTGCTCCGCTTCGTGTCGTTGATAAAATGCGAAATTGTTGTTTTAACGTTGGACGACGCGACGTCGCTGTTTTATAATCGCCTCAAAAATACTTTAATCTCACATTCAAAGCTCGCCCTTTCCGATTTAAACAGTAACTGGCTTTAGGGTGTCTTTTCGTAAAGGAATTCTTTTTACACGTCTTCAGCTTACATTTCGTTTTTCCTTTTTGTTTTTCTATTTTAATCTTACCGTCTTCTCACAAAATCGTGGAAGATAGAATTTCAATTTTCTTTTCACATCTGTTCGGATTTATAAAATATTCCTACCAACTTTTACGTAGTAGCAATTTAAATAACCAATTTTAAATTGTTTATAATTAGGAGATATATTAGAGAAAGAAGATAGTGTGGACATAGATGAGCTAGGTTATCGCATAATGAAAGAAGAGTTCGATGTAGCATTAAAAAACTTAAAGAATCATAAGGTGCTGGGTGTAGATAGGATACAGAAGGAAACTCTATAACATACAGGACAAGAGGTATTATGTTTAGGCTAGTTAGTCACATTTACGAGACGGGGAAAGTTCCAGAGGATTATAAACGGAACGTGACAGTAATCATACCTAAAAAGAGAGGCGCGGATAGGTGCGAGACATTTAGAACAATTATCTCAATTTCCCATGCTTAACTAGAATTGTACAGAGGAGGATGGAAAAAGAGCGGAATAACTATTAGGAGAAGATCAATTTGGGTTTAGAAGAAATAGAGGAACGCGGGAGGCCATTCTAGACTTGCGGGTAACAATAGAGAAAACGATAGAAAAAGGAATGAGTGCGTACATAGGATTTGTAGATTTACAAAAAACATTTGACAATGTTAAATGGAACAAGATGTTAAATATACTTAAAAATGTAGGGATGAGTTACAGAGATAGAAGAGTGATATTTAGTTTGTATAAAGAGCAACAGGCAGTTATAGAGCTAGGGATGCAACGTAGAGAAGTAAATATTAGGAAGGGAGTCAGACAGGGATGCACACTGTCACCGCTACTTTTTAATCTATACATCGAAGACGCCATCAACATCATTAAAGACAGTACAACTGTAGGGATAGATGTGCAAGGGCAAAAGATTAGTATGCTTAGATTTGCAGATGATATAGCAGTATTAGCATCTAGCAAGGAGGACCTAGAGATAGCTTTAAATAAAATGGAAGCGGTACTGACAGATCAGTACTGTATGAAAATAAATAAAAGTAAAACTAAAATACTGGTATGCAAGGGAAGAAAAAGTAGGGAAAGAGCGAATATAAAGATAGGAGACGAAAAATTAGAAGAAGTGGCTGATTTTAGATACCTAGGAAGTCAGATAAGTGAGGATGGAAGGAGTAGTAGGGATATAAAGCAGAGGATAGCGCAGGGTCGTGTCGCCTTTAATAAAAAGAAGTCACTTCTATGCTCGCGAACGGTTAATTTAGAAATTCGAAAAAGGTTGTTAAAGGTGTATGTTTGGAGCACGGCGTTGTACGGGTGCGAAACATGGACAGTGGGAGCGGCGGAAAAGAAAAGGTTAGAAGCGTTCGAAATGTGGTGTTATAGGCGGATGATGAGGATATCGTGGGTAGAAAAGGTTAGAAATGAAGAGGTATTGGAAAGAATAGGAGAACAGAGGACTCTATGGAAGTCAATAAAAAATAGGCGAGATAGGTTGGTAGGACACCTTCTCAGGCATGAAGGTCTAGTCAGAGACATATTAGAGGCAGAAACAGGAGTTAGGAGGGGTAGAGGTAGACCAAGATTAGATTACTGTTCGCAAATAGTTAAGGATGTGGGTTGTTCTAGTTTTAGGGAAATCGGAAGTTTAGCTTAGGATAGGAAAGAGTGGAGGTACGTGTCCAACCAGTCTTAAGACTGATGACCTTATGATGATGACGATGGAAAGTCATTTTCAGGTACTTAAAAGCCTAAAAATAAACATATATATGCTCAAACATTAATGTTTCAGATTTTACACAGTGGATGTAGTTTTAGTCGCAAGAAATCGTTTATAGGGAGGTGGAGTAGCTTTTATGACGTAATATTTGTTAGAGGGGTATCTGAAAGTGAGACTTAGCGTGAAGAAAGGGGTCAGAGGGACCAAATTTTGAGTGACGTATTTAATGGACGGCCCCCTTACAAATAAATTAAAGAATGTTGCATTGAAACCATACCATTGAAGTAAATGAGAGATCCGACGGAAAAATAGACATTAAAATAGGTTCTTCTTATCAAAAGATATAAGAAACGGTAAACTATAGAAAGTGCAGGGAGTTGTAGATCTCTCTCTGATTCTCCTTCACTCTCCGACAAGTAAGTAGCTACACATCCGGTTCACCGAGGCGTTGTTTCATTTTTCAAGCATAATTGACACGCAGTAATTCTGAGGGCTGACCAGGTGTTCTTGGCATCGTAATCCCATGTCTGTATCTCGCCCAACCATGCGAGAAATCCCGTCTGACCATTATTCCTTCGGAATCGATGCACCTGTCGAAGCGACTGGACAAAATGAACGGCTCCACTAAAACCACAAGCTCGCCTCTTTTTCCTTTCATCACTGCGTCTTACATTGTCAACTCTATCTTAACTACCACTTACATTATTACCTACAGCAACGGTAATACAAATCCTCTGATGTGTGAAAGTAGCAAAGGAAATCTCCTAGAATTATTTAGACTTCCATAAGACAGTTACTGCATGCATAAAGTGCTTACCTTCATTAGTAAATGTTTTTATTAAATTCAATAAGAACTGGGTGAATGGAAGCAGTAGTGATTATTGAAACAAAGATTTAATAGAAACTAAGAAAGTAAAAGTTTTGCGACAAGAGTCTAGCTGTGAAACCGAGAGAAATCACGAATATAGCAGAATAATTAAAAAAGGAAAATCCCGACTGGAAATGATTTAGTGGATTGGATCCGATGCGTATCAGAATTGCCTGAAGATTGATCAGAAATAAATCAGGCTTTTTGATCCGGGTATGATGGAAAATCGTCACGCCATATATGATCAACATAGGATCCATTTGAAAAATCCATGTCGGATCTGTTTCTAAGATCCATAACGGATTCGTTTCTAAAATCCACTACAAATAATTATTATTAATTTGTTCATTGTTTGACAAACAATATTGCATACAGAATAAATCAGGTAAAAAATAAAGTTCTGTATTATGATCCAGTTCAGAACATATTATAGATACAATATTATTTAAAGATTGTACCGAAACCGTAATAGAATTTGTAGCACTAGATTGTGATGAGAAATTGGTCAGATGACTGGATTAAGGGATAGAATACTCTACTATGATCAATTTTTGTTCAGATGGTTGGATCAACAGATAGAGTACTGTGCGCTGATCGGTGGATCAACGGATAGAGTACTTTACGCTGATCAGAAATTGATCAGTTGGGTGTATCAACGGATAGAGTACTGTACTCTGATCAGAAACTGATCTGATGCCCGTATTACGGAAAATCTGATCCGCATCTGATCATAATTCGGGTTCTTTGAACTAATTTCCAGTCGGGATATTACCTAAGACAATCACCTTTTATTTGATGAACTAAGGTAATAGGTCACGGTAAGCCTAGTATTTGTTTCATTTTGACTGTTTTTAGTAGATAACTCGAGATTCTCTTTTAACTTCATTCGATTTTCTCATATTCTTGTTACACTGACATGCTTCACATATAAACAGGAAAATATTTGATAATATTCAAGCATTAATGTGAAATTAATTCAATTTTCGCTCGCTACAAATTACCTTAAATTAATGAAAAAAAATTGTTGCTGCTGTAACACCCTCGTGTTCGATTATCGGAGATGCTATGTTCCCGTGGATATAAGCTTCCGGGAGATTTAATATAGAACTGGAAAGTTTTAATGAATAGAGTGAGTCAATGTGGTAAATAAAATATTATGTTTTGCAAAAGGCTAATTTGAACATTCGAAAACGATTGCTAAAGGTGTATGTTTGGAGCACGGTTCTGTACGGATGGGGAACGTAAACGGTGAATAGTGAAAACTGTGTATAGAAAAAGCTAGAAGGGGTAGAAAAGATGCTTCTGCTATACGTGAGAGTCAATAAGGAAAACAAGACACCGAATGACTTTTTAAGACATAAAGGGCTAGTTAGCATGGTCGCGACAACTCCAATTTGCGAAGGAGTGCCGTCGAGTCTCAAGTGAGAGATTCTGATTCATCTACAGATCAAACCTCAGATAAAGCAGTTAGCATATTACAACGGAGTTCAGGTCATTATCAAAAAAACTCAACCTCTAGCTGATTGCACTCATTGCAATGTTCATGCAGTTCAGATCGTAGGTAGGAGCACCACCTTTAGTTTCATCTGCTTAGAAGCTTAGTATCTTGAGCTGGCAAATTTTGAAAGACGTAGCTTTATCTTCTGGAAACCGAAGTTTTCTTCAAATTAATCGTCCCTTATGCCCTACATGGTTATCCAGGACTTGCTCGTGCCCCTTTGAGTCAACTTCAAGTCGTCTTTTATTCATCGATTGCAAACCCTAAACAGCTGCAAAAAATGGTATTTTTTTTCTCATTTACCAGATAGTAATTCGTTCGTTTGGATTAATTAAAACCCTATTAATAGAGTTTTTAATGGGTAGTCAGGGGGTGTCTAAGCACCCTGGAACCTTTTGTTGTTGCGCACATGCTAGTGAAAAATATATTCGAAGCAAAAAAGCATTAAAGAAGCGGAAAGAAAGATCTAGATCAGATTACTGTTGTTTCATTTCAAATGACCCAATATTAGCAGAACAAATTCAATTAGTATCTGGATATAGAATTTGTGCCCTTTCCTTCGATTTCCTTTGTAATAATTACCATTCAGTTGAATGTGTATTTATAAAGCGGACTGACTATCCGTAAAACCAACCTGTGTCTTTTTCATCCGGTTTCTTCTCCCTCCTAGGTGCTATCTATAACTCAATCTGCTCATCGTAGATTGGTTGTAAGAACAAATGATGGGATGTTGATGGTCATAATGATCGTTAGTAGTGGTTGTTCTTCGTAGATTCGTGTAATCTTTTGTTCTCGGAAGCACGGAATCGATAAAATAACCTGTCGGATGCAGCCGCTGCTTACCAATAACTCACGATGGAACGGTGTATGTGAGTACGTGTGTTATATTATGTATTTGGGTGTACATTATGTTCCTTGTGTGAAAGAATGCTCCGTTAGTTATTGGCGAAGTGGATTATTGATAACTGATTATTGATAGCGGATACGTCAATCCCAACTGCAAAAGGGTAGAGTAAAAGCAAGTAAAATTGAAGTGGAAGAAACTGTTCGTTCTCAGATTATCGAATGATTGACAAATATTATTTCAAAATAGGTAGCTATTTTTTTATCTTTTAGAGAGTTTCTTAAACCTTATTGTAGTCGCGGATCACTTTCAAAATTTCAGAAATCGTGCATGAAGGTTGTTAATTTTCACAGGCAGATATTCGGGAACTTACTATTGTAAGTGGAATATCAGCACACGCGTTAAATTAATAAGGCGTGTTGTTTAATTCTTTGGTGGAAGGTAGAAAAAATTAGAACTCTTGTAGCGAAGTCAACTTAATTAAAATATATTTACAAATATGTACAAAATCTCCAACGATTGATTACTAATGATTACACAAGTGCAAGTCATTCGTTCAAGTGCTTGTCACTTCTTATATCTACAACTTAAAAACTAGGAGGAAAACACCAAGGGTGTGGCTAGTATCACCATTGGTGATTAACCCTTTCAAAACAATTCGGTGTAAATTTAGAAGGCGGGCTTTCAACTTAAAAATTTGGAAAGAGGGAAGTTTATAATCTGAGAAAAGATCGGCACATCAAGAAATCATCAAACGGTACTTTTAACCGTTAGGCTCATAAAAAAACACCCCATAATAAACTTGAAACTAAATTGGAATCGTAAAGGATCCTTCTTCAACCGTTACCTCTATAAACTAATTTAAACATTGTACCGATGCATCTAAGGGTCTGCTACCAAATAAACACCATACCGCCTTGTAAATTTGCAAACATTATAAAAATTGTATGCAGGAATTTTATGGCCTGCAAAACGAAGAACGGTCTCTGAACAAAGGTCTAATTAGAGACATATTAGAGGCAGAAACGGAAGTTAGGAGGGGTAGAGGTAGACTTAGATTAGATTACTGTTCGCAAATAGTTATGGATATGGGTTGTTCTAGTTTTAGGGAAATGCGAAGATTAGCTCAGGATATAAAAGAGTGAAGGTGCGTGTCCAACCAGTTTTAGGACTGACGACTTTATGAAGATGAGTAATAAATAGAAGATAGCAACAATTTGTGTTACAAATAAATAATGTTGGACAGGAAAGCATGAATCTCCAGCGCACACAACATGGAGCCCTTGGGGGCACCGAAAGCTTCGACTGCCGGAGCACACGCGAGTTTTGATCCCCGCGTCCAAACTAGGCCCGTGTCTGGAAAGTTAGTTCCCTTTTCCTAATTGTTAAAGCAATTAATTACCGATAATTACATTATGATGTACTTTTACTCGACTTTAAATGTTTCTACATAAACAGACAGCGTTATTACAAATATTGTCTGGCGCATCCACCAAAACTGAGAAGTAATAATGAAAAGTATGTACACCTCTTAATATTTTTCTCAGCTTTACCCGTTTTCTATCATGAAAAAATTACCTATGATAAACAATTTACCTTTATACGAAGTGTTGAAGACAATTTATGCTTATTTTGTTGAATTAATTACGTAAGATTAAATTGTATTGGGTATTTGGTAAATATGAAATGCTGTCGTTGGGGAATCGTAATGCTAAGACATTTCTGTTAAGCAATAGTCGCAAAATCTTTAATTAAATTATAGTACATTCAGTCACAAGTTGTTGCGTGATGTGACGTGACGATGTAAAAAATACTACAATCGTCGGTGTACTGCTGTACCACATAGAAAAAACTTCTCGAAGGACCAGTGCACTCGATGAAAAAAAAAACACACAAAACATAAAAATAACTATATTAAAAATGTTTCAAGTGCACACTAAATTGGATGTTTATGAAGAACTCGCCTAAATATATGTTATGATGGTAAAATATNTTCTATCAATTCCTGCTTACCTTAAGCGAATCTCAGCATCTCTCGAAAGAAGTCTATTCTAGGTTTACCTCTGGCCCACTTAACTCCTGTTTCTGCTTCTAATGTGTCCATCTATCTATTCAAGTCTACCAACCTATAGCCCCTCTATTCTCCTACTCTGTCTAACAGCTCCTTATTTCTGATATATTTTTAATTACATATTTATTTGTTTCAGGCATTATATCTTTAACATTGCCTTTTTTTTTGTTTCAGGTAATACGCAATTTCCATGTTGATATTCATTTGTCAGAGATGGAGTTTTGTATATATTTGGGTAAGAATAAGATATACAGTTAGTAGTTTTGTTTCTAGTTCAAAGATTAAAGAGATTATATAATTTTATCTAAAAGACGCCGCACGCTTTAAATCGTTCTCCAAAGTAATTAGGAGGCATAGCACTTCCTGCTTACCTTAAGCGAATCTTAGCATCTCTCGAAAGAAGTCTATTCTAGGTTTACCTCTGGCCCACTTAACTCCTGTTTCTGCTTCTAATGTGTCCATCTATCTATTCAAGTCTACCAACCTATAGCTCCCTCTATTCTCCTACTCCTTCTAACATTTCCTGCTTACCTTAAGCGAATCTTAGCATCTCTCGAAAGAAGTCTATTCTAGGTTTACCTCTGGAATTGATACAAATAACCCAAGAAACAAATGTGCAAATGAACAAATATACCTACAACTAAGCAAAGATTAATATACAAATAAACAAATACCTACAAATAAAGAAATATACAATTATGATTAAAATATAAAAAATATGTTTCAAACGTGTAAACACAAGTGTATTACGCATCTAGTGATATACTGCCTGCATGGTCTGAAATGAAATAGGTATATCATCTTTCATTTACTCAACAACATTAGTTTGATTGCTAATTCATCGATACTACATTGGGCGCACTCGTGAGAACAAATAAGTGATCCATGACTGTTGATTTCGAAAAATTCATCATCATCAGGTCATCAGTCCTAAGACTGGTTGGACACCCACCTCCACTATTTCCTATTATAAGGTAATCTTCGCATTTCACTAAAACTAGATCATCCCACATCCTCAACTATTTACGAATAGTAATCTAATTTAGGTCTACCTCTATTCCTCTTAAAATTCCTGTTTCTGCTTCTAATATTCTAGCTAGTCCTTCATGCCTGAGAAAATGTCCTACCAACCTATCTCGCCTATTTATTTTTGACTTCCATTGATATAGTCCATTCCTCTGTTCTCCTACTATTTCGAATGTCTCTTCATTTTTAACGTTCTCTCTATCCATGGTATGTATCTTCTTCATTCGGTAAATTATTGACTACTTTTATAAAAATATTATATTTTTATTAAATGTAAAATAACAGAGTTATGGACGAACCGCTTTGGTGGAACAACATGTAGATATGTGTATAATATGGTATTTTCAGTCGTCTCTCTTCGCCCAGTTGCATGTTAATTCATTGTAGATATACACTAAATGCTATCTATAAATTTCAGACAGTGACTGCCGAAAACACTTTTAACTTTTTCTTAAAATTATACTTTTCAAACAAAGTCCAGTTTTATTTGGAGCACTTCATCAGTGAAAATTGTGACAGATGCTTTTATGCTAAGTGCTTCGGTTGTTGAATTAACGTCTCCCTAATTTCCTACCTTTCCCGGTCGCTCTGTTTCCACACCATCACCATTTTTCGAAAAGTTTCCTAGTCATTGTCGCGTCCACCTCTCCACCCTCTCACTCTCTTTTACCAACTGGGAACAGAGCGACAAATAATGAATGTTGCGAATGCATTTCTTCTCCCTTCGCATCGAAGGCGCTACTCTATTTGACAAAGGTAAAGATTTAATCCAATTGAACTTTAATGCAGTTTCCGTCGTCTTAAAGCGGCGCCTTTTCTTGTCGTCGACGGCTACGTAAATTCTTAAGCAATTATCCGGGGAAAAACCGGACGCTAGCTAGGGTAGGTACCTGTTCAACTCTTGAGCTTTTACTAAGGAGCAGAATTTATAACTAGTTAACTTCGCTACGTCAGAAATTAATAAAGAAAGTTTAAGTTCGTTAGTGGGCGTCGGAATGGCCGAATAAATGGAAATGGACAGACGCCTGGATGCGCCAAGTTCCGGAACGCGTACTTGTTCTAAATCTTGAAAAGCTGGTCAAATGTCGAAAAGTTAAAAATACTTAATTCTTCAAGATGTTATCATGATTTTTCTTAATTAACATTTAAAGTTGCAAACTGTGCTACATCGGTTTCATTTGCGTCCATCCTACAGGTTGATTTAAATTTGCTTTTGTTTCTGAATCCTTTTCTATTTTTCGAAGTAAATAGTCAGATAAAATGTTAAGGTCCTGCACATTTTTATAAACAACTCTTTGTACATAATGTTTTACATCTGGTATTACTATAAATCTTCATCATGTTTTGCCTGGATTCACCTGTACCTGTCTGAAGTTTAATATGCAATCTAGCAAAGAACGCTTTTTTTAGGTTGCTTGGAATCATGAGGTTACTATAGGAAAAGACAGCACAAATGAAGTAGGTGTTGTTGTGGGCTTGTTCTTACTTTTGGTTGTGAGAATGTGAAATTTAAAACAAGTCAGTAGAATATACACTACGTCTGATCAGTACTGTGGAAAAATTAAAGGAAATAGGATTAGCCATCTCGCACCACTTAAATATGAGGGTAAAGACCCAACTGCTGTTGTATTTCTCTACATCTCTTCTTTTTGTATTTTGAGGTATAACAGTAACTTTGCCAATCGATTAGTAACTACGGAGTGAAGGCTACTACTAATAATCGTCACACGTCCAGTTGAGCTGTCTGTTTACCAGCTGCTGTGAAGGTCACGAGTAGGTATGATTGTTTCGTCACTTGACGCTTGCGGTAACGAAGGGCGACAGGATAACTTTTGAGTATTGTGGAATACTAATATTTAGTCATAATGTATACCAAGTATATCTATGATTGTAAACCGCATATTAAAGCTGATACCAGTAGACCGGTACTAAATTAGGATTGCAATTGACCTGTCTGTGTGCCA
The DNA here is from genome assembly GCF_000699045.2 of Agrilus planipennis. Lineage (NCBI taxonomy): Eukaryota > Metazoa > Arthropoda > Insecta > Coleoptera > Buprestidae > Agrilus > Agrilus planipennis. The sequence goes on along the minus strand of NW_020438911.1, from coordinate 163,836 downwards.
GCTGCTGTGAAGGTCACGAGTAGGTATGATTGTTTCGTGACTTGACGCTTGCGATAACGAAGGACGATAAGATAACCTACCTAAGTATTCTGGAATACTAATTAGTCATAGTGTAAGCAAGTTAAAGCTAATATCAGTAGACCGGGTACTAAATTAGTACTGCAATATAGTTTTTCTATATAATGCATCTTACTCCACGACGTTATAATTAAACCGTTAATCAAATGATTGACCAGATTTTCCTAAATATGTATGGAAACCTAGTATTCACCACGCCTTTTTAATCTCTTTTGCTGTTGACGACAGACTTTCAACGTGTCGCCAGTTTTCTTTCGTAAGTGAACAAGTTTAAATTTGAATGAGTTTTCGCAAAAGTCCTAGGTGCTGGCATCAGCTCTAGTTTTCCGCCTGGGCCATTAGCTGGAGTCGTAGAAGTTAGTCGGGGTAATTTTGTTTGGAACGGAAGGTGTTGGGCTTCTTTTCTCTTTTTTTTTTAATGTTTGAAAGAAGCGCTGGCCCGACATGGAATTTAAATTAGTCTTAACGATGAGTTTACTTGCTTAATAAAACGAATAGTCGTCCTTGTCGTTTTTGATTATTTTCTATGGTTTCCTCCAGAAAACTGAAGTACCTACGTGAAGTCGGTCAGACGCTTTTGCCTATTTATATTAAAGTTATAATTATTTTTCAATTAAAGTACATTTAATATTGTCGGATCATACCTTTCTAACCTCTTTTGTAAGTCCTAATCATAGATGTACCTACCTCTTTGATATTGGGAAATTTCAGAAAATGCCTTATCCACTAGCATAAATGTGTATCGATGAGTTGGCAACTTTGACGAAAAACGTTAAGTAATCTCCTTTAATATTATTAAGAACTAATTAAATTCTTGGTCAGTAATATCGAAAAACGCAGTCATTAATATCTTATCAGCATGCCTTAAGCAGCCTCGATAAATCATCAACCAAACTGAAGAGGTTCCATAACATCAATGTCAAAAAGTCTGCAGCTCGAAGATTATTTAGACACGCACCTCCACTTCTGCATACCTTAAGCGAATCTTCGCATCTCTCGAAAGAAGTCTCTTCTAGGTTTATCTCTGGCCCAGTTAACTTTTGTTTCTGCTTCTAATGTGTCAACTGTCTATTCAAGTCTACCAACCTATAGCCCCCTCTATTCTCCTACTCCTTCTAACATCTCCTGCTTACCTTAAGCGAATCTTAGCATCTCTCGAAAGAAGTCTATTCTAGGTTTACCTCTGGCCCACATAACTCCTGTTTCTGCTTCTAATGTGTCCATCTATCTGTTCAAGTCTGCCAACCTATAGCCCCCTCTATTCTCGTACTCCCTCTAACATATCCTGCTTACCTTAAGCGAATCTTAGCATCTCTCGAAAGAAGTCTATTCTAGGTTTACCTCTGGCCCATTTAACTCCTGTTTCTGCTTCTAATGCGTCCATCTATCTATTCAAGTCTACCAACCTATAGCTCCCTCTATTCTCCTACTCCTTCTAACAATTCCTGCTTACCTTAAGCGAATCTTAGCATCTCTCGAAAGAAGTCTATTCTAGGTTTACCTCTGGCCCATTTAACTCCTGTTTCTGCTTCTAATGCGTCCATCTATCTATTCAAGTCTACCAACCTATAGCTCCCTCTATTCTCCTACTCCTTCTAACAATTCCTGCTTACCTTAAGCGAATCTTAGCATCTCTCGAAAGAAGTCTATTCTAGGTTTACCTCTGGCCCATTTAACTCCTGTTTCTGCTTCTAATGCGTCCATCTATCTATTCAAGTCTACCAACCTATAGCTCCCTCTATTCTCCTACTCCTTCTAACAATTCCTGCTTACCTTAAGCGAATCTTAGCATCTCTCGAAAGAAGTCTATTCTAGGTTTACCTCTGGCCCATTTAACTCCTGTTTCTGCTTCTAATGCGTCCATCTATCTATTCAAGTCTACCAACCTATAGCTCCCTCTATTCTCCTACTCCTTCTAACAATTCCTGCTTACCTTAAGCGAATCTTAGCATCTCTCGAAAGAAGTCTATTCTAGGTTTACCTCTGGCCCATTTAACTCCTGTTTCTGCTTCTAATGTGTCCATCTATCTATTCAAGTCTACCAACCTATAGCTCCCTCTATTCTCCTACTCCTTCTAACAATTCCTGCTTACCTTAAGCGAATCTTAGCATCTCTCGAAAGAAGTCTCTTCTAGGTTTATCTCTGGCCCAGTTAACTTTTGTTTCTGCTTCTAATGTGTCAACTATCTATTCAAGTCTACCAACCTATAGCTCCCTCTATTCTCCTACTCCTTTTAACAACTCCTGCTTACCTTAAGCGAATCTTAGCATCTCTCGAAAGAAGTCTATTCTAGGTTTACCTCTGGCCCACTTAACTCGTGTTTCTGCTTCTAATGTGTCCATCTATCTATTGAAGTCTACCAACCTATAGCCCCCTCTATTCTCCTACTACTTCTGACAACTCCTGCTTACCTTAAGCGAATCTTAGCATCTCTCGAAAGAAGTCTATTCTGGGTTTACCTCTGGCCCATTTAACTCCTGTTTCTGCTTCTAATGTGTCCATCTATTTATTCAAGTCTACCAACCTATAGCTCCCTCTATTCTCCTACTCCTTCTATCAATTCCTGCTTACCTTAAGCGAATCTCAGCATCTCTCGAAAGAAGTCTATTCTAGGTTTACCTCTGGCCCACTTAACTCCTGTTTCTGCTTCTAATGTGTCCATCTATCTATTCAAGTCTACCAACCTATAGCCCCTCTATTCTCCTACTCTGTCTAACAGCTCCTTATTTCTGATATATTTTTAATTACATATTTATTTGTTTCAGGCATTATATCTTTAACATTGCCTTTTTTTTTGTTTCAGGTAATACGCAATTTCCATGTTGATATTCATTTGTCAGAGATGGAGTTTTGTATATATTTGGGTAAGAATAAGATATACAGTTAGTAGTTTTGTTTCTAGTTCAAAGATTAAAGAGATTATATAATTTTATCTAAAAGACGCCGCACGCTTTAAATCGTTCTCCAAAGTAATTAGGAGGCATAGCACTACCGAAAAGGTGACTGTTTTTAACTGGGAAGAGTGAATGTCTTCTTCTATAATTAACTGCTTTGATCTTAAAAGCATATCAAACGAATATATCTTTCATTTCAAAATAATGTGACATTAGCATACTTACTTATGCCAAACGTTTATGTTTTAACATGTGCTCTTCAGATATGAGATTTACTCATCTCTTCTCAACGAGCGTGCTTAATGGACGTTGAGCGTTATATTATAAACAAGATTTGTTTTCTTGGCATAATGTACACAAGATAAAGTGATTTATTAAAATGAAGTAGTGGAAGATGAAAGGAGGCATATATATGTATGTACTAGTCTCCAAATTTTAATTCTGACATTTTATTCTTGAGTATAATAACTGCTTTCCGCGATAAGCTCTATAAAATTTACAGTGAGTTTAAACTCTACAAACACATTAAATTTTACAGTAAATTATAAAACTAAACGTCATGTAGGTATTGCGTTAAAGATTTCACTTCATGAATATAATCAATAGATTGTAGGTAGGCAAAATCTTCTTCTGTCTCCGCTTTAAAAACTTACAAAATGCTTTCGGGTGTTTGACTCCCATCACCGCATCACCGCATCACTTTCTAATGATCGATTGGCGGGCAGTCCCTTTGATTTATACAGTGGTGCAAAGCCGTAGGGTTTGACGGAAGGCTCTCTTGAACACCTTTTAGGGATTCGTGGGAATGGGTGGATGAAAACTGGGGAGAAAAAGATCAGTCGACCGAAATGATGACTGAAGAAAATGCTACTTCCCCAGTTTGGCTAAATGAGTCAAGGAAACCCCAAACCGACTTGGACCAGGTCAGACGGACCTGGAATCGAACTGGTGTCCTCGCGAATGTTAGCTTACAATTTAGACTGTTAGATCAATCTTATGGATTTTGTCAGTCGTGAATATCTGTATCATTTCGCCTATTTAGTTTTGTTAATATAATATCTGTTGCAAGAAAGAGCCGATTAAGACACGTCCTTGTATGGTGTTGGTAGCCGAAGGACCCATTTTAAAAGTAAAGAGAGTATCAAACCATATGTTTATGGCATATGTCTATCAATAAGAGATTGGAGCAAAAACTTAACTAGAAGCAAATGTATCTCAAAAGCGTCAAAAGTATCACGTGTGAAGCTCAAGTCGAAACTTCATTTTAATTAATTAATTATCTTTATATTTCATTTCGTTTAGAGGTTATAAGGCTGAGACCTATGCATGGACAGTAGTATTGCTTCAGGTACACAATCCTAAAAATTATATAAAACGAAAGAACTGCCGCTTGATGAGCGACTACGTATCAATTGTGGTATTGTCAGTTATTGAACACAAAACGTAAACAAAATCTCCTTATCTACTCGTCAAATCGTATGCGTACTGTCTTACTGATATTGCGAGCTTTCCAGCTAGAAGGAATATCTTTATCTAGGTATAGGTGCTTTCCAACCATCCTGTTTCGACACAAATCGATACAGCTCAAGAGCAAAATTGGTTTGTCTATTGACTATAACCTCAAAATTCTAATTACCAGAGAGAAAGTAAAGACAGCTGTGCGTCACTTTTGTGTTTTCCTCTCTGGAAGACTGTCACTGTGTTATGATGTACCTAGTACAAGCTGGTGACACCTTTTTTACTCCCATTATCTTACCTCTAGTTTTCTTGGTGTCCACTTCGTTCGTGTTGTCTTTTACTATTAAATATATTAAATACAACATATATAAAATAAATAAATAAATATACATTAAAAAAGAAAAAATAATTGCATTGCAGAGAATAGAACACGGACTGTTCATTTGCTAGGCTAATGTGATCACCAGTCGCCACACACATATTGCTTCGTGTAATTTATGTTCAAATGACCGTATGAGACAATAATTGCAATCCCCTGCGTGCGTAGAGCATATCGTCAAACTCTACTATATGCTGTTGGCATTATTCAGTCACATTTCGTTCGTCAGATATATCATTGGATAACGCAATAAATTTGTCTACGACGTGGTAAACTAAAGAAAATTACAGGCCTGACGCTGGAAGATGGCGGAAATTTTAAAATGGCGTGGATGCGCAAAAGTAGGCAGTTTTAGGTATAAAGATTGCAGCCCTCATTCTTCAGTATTCGTATCAGAGGCGTAGATTAAATATTTAAAAATAGGAATCAGTGAGCAAGTAATAGACAGACAAACAGAAGAACTAATTGTTGATGTTGGTGACAGTGATAGAGATTCCCATGATGAGAGTGAATGTGAAAAATAACTATAAAACAAAAGCAATAGGTTAATTTTTTCTTTTTGATAAGTCATGTTTTTACATTATTTTTTAGTACGCTACTGTCCTATCTGTATTAATACTATAATTTACGCCTACTGAAAGCTTATTTGTGTATCGGTTCCAAGTGACTTACCCAAATAGGTCATAAATGGGCAAGTACCTGCGCGACCGCTCGCCAGCTACCTTCGTCAGACCTCTATTTATATGCGACGTGCTGAAGTGATCTGATAAAAGCGAAAACGCTTTCTATGTCTGGTAATTTTGATATTTATGATGAAGTTCAACTCAATATTTCATGTTTTCAATTTACCATCCACTACAAACTACCTGAAGTTAATGAGGGAAAAGTTTTTGTTGCTGTTGTCACACCCCCGCCGGGAATCGAACCCGGGACCTTTGGTTTTACGCACCAATGCTCTGATCACTAAGCTACGAGAGGTGACAACAGCAATTACGACAAGCCGTGCCTACATGGTTACAGATCCGTCGATTTGTTTGCTAATGTAATTATATATACTTACTAAATATAGTGTAATAGTAGTGGTTAATATGAAATATTAATGTGAAAATTTATTTTCAATTTTCCATTTCACTACACTAAAAAAGAAAAATTCCCTCATTAACCTGAGGCAGTTTGTAGTGGACGGAAAATTGAAAATGAATTTTCACGTTAAAAATGTCATCAAAATTTCATTTCGTTTTAAAAAGCTGACGGACATACGAACGGTCACAACAAAATCCTAAAAATCGACGAGTCCAAATATTTCACTAAAGATATTTTCCTCATTTTTTAACAAATTTATTCCACACTTTAGTGTATTCGTTTCCTTATGTTTTGTAAAATATTTTTAAATGGAATAAACTAACTGACCAAGCGCTAACACTTGGGGCTAAAACTATAAAACTTATGTTGTGACGTTTATGCCTAAGGCGTGCACGAATATATCGTTCCCATACGATCTATTCAAGTCCCCTATGCTGTTCGGTGTAGGCATTGAAAGGATGAATGGCTACAGCAAATGCTGAAATAGCCCGCCGTTGACTAGACATAAATTTGACATCATCTTTCATGAATTTATCTTCTTCCACATAGCAATTTTTACGTTTGGGTATTTCTAAGTTAAATTCGTTTTGTTTGCAGCTATCATCATTCCTAATTACCTATCAAGTATCTGAAATATGTACACATAATATGAAGCCTTTATATGTAAGAATAGTGCGTAGTAGTAAGATAAAAAATTATCTGGAGACCACTCGGAATTGCATTATTGAACTCCGTTCTACTATAACGTTGTCTAATAAAACTAGTAACGAATTTGTTTTTGAAACGTTTAATATAAAGGTTTCTTTATAATTAGTTTAAATTTACTTGAAACTAGAAAACAAAATAACAAAGGAGGTAGAGTCTAACTTGGATTGTGTTGGTTGATAACTGGGTATTTTTTGATGCCATCGTAAAGGAGAGAGGGTGCAGTCAAATACAGAATTTTCCTGAGAATAAATGACCAAGGGTTAAGAACGAGCCAGGTAATGAGCGACAACTATTTGCATTCGTCACTAATATTAATAGTCTATGTCTCTATGATAATAGGAATATTCACGAAATATTAAACGATATAAGAAAGGACTTTAGAGTACAATAGTATAAGAAATGTTTGAAGCAATGTAACGAAAGTAAATAATAATACTAAATCTAACTAAACTTGAAGTGTTTTTAATTTGAAATTATTAATTTGGTTAATAAGATTAAATCGAAATTGGTCATCATCTTGAGAACCCCCTGATTCCCACTTCAAAAAAGAAAAAAGATAATTAAGTACCTTAACTAAACAACTAACTTTGCTATTTTTGACAACAAACTGAACTTGATGTACCTATCTCTCAGAGCAGACTTCCAAAAAAAGACAAATCCTGCTCGTTTGGAAAAAAACCGAATTGGTGCTATATTTGCAAATATTAAAATTTTTTAGGAATGAGGCATGCCTGTGTGACAGTTTCTAGAAAAGAATAATTTACTACAGTCGAACTTCGATAACTCGAATTTTTGATAAGTTGAACCAAATTGGTTGGCAATAGCGTCAAATGTAGGAAATGCGTGTAAATTTGTCTTGATTACTCGAATATCTTGATAACTCGAACGAAATATTTTGCGCCAACTTCGATAAGTCGAATTTTCTGGAGGAATCTCGTAATTACGGTCGATTTTAACCTATCTTTATTAACGTATTTATGCAGGCAGTTCAGTTTCTGCGCTTGCTAAGTTCACTTGTTTGACTTACTAGTTACTACTAACAATAAGTAAAAAATACTGTGTCTATTTCATTTAAATATTACATTAAAGACATTTTTGCGTGTGTTAATATGTCATCAAACGTACTTTAAAAACATTGTCTGTTGATCAAAAATTTGAAAATTCGTTGAGTGTCTTGCGTTCCTATTTAAAAGCCAGTGAATATACAACCGATGCCCTGTATAATAGTTTAAATGAAATTGAAGCTTTTTTCGAAAA
>NW_020438911.1:137068-150329 GCF_000699045.2 Agrilus planipennis | reverse complement strand
GTCTGTCTTAGAAACTTAAAACTAAGACTTAAATAAACTTAACTTATGCAAATAAAGGGGGTGGAGTGTAGGAGTCCCTTCCTAAATATTATGGATGACAAGCTTCATTGGTCATTACCACTGGGGGTGGTTCTGGTAGAGACAATAGTCCCAGATTTCACCATCTGACCCAGTTTCGAGGGAAAGTTTACATTTATGGGGCAATAAAATGAACCGCTTTGAGTCCTCGATGGACCTGCACATTACAAGACATGAATTTATGACAGCCTTCTTGCTGTCAACCCTGACCAATTTGTGTACCCTTTTTACTTCGTGATTTATAACAGTGCCATCCATAACACTATTTTACGCATAGGCACAAAAGAAACCCTTCTCGAAGTCGAAACAAAAGATTTTGATTCTTAAAGAAACTATTATTTCAAAAAAAGCAGACGTTAAAAAGAAACTGAATTTTGAGTAAAACGAATTGATGAATAGGACTCGAACAAGTCCTTTAGTACGATAGCCTAGGGACAAGCATATATTAATTAATAAACGTCCAGTAAATGCAGGTTTGTAAATATCATATTTTCAAAATAACTTACGTTTTACTGGAGCCAATTTTTATAATTCGTGCCGCGTTACCGCAGCGCTGAATGATTTCAACGACACTGGCGGGGGGAGAAGTGCAAGCGTTCGTCCACCACTTCGCAGCGACTTGCATACGCTCTGAGCTTGTGTGAGTGTAACCTTGATCGTCAATTACTATATTTCGTACGTTTTTTGTTACTTAGGCCTTATTGCCCGACAGGCCTTAATACCCGCGGCTACCTTATACAAAATGTCATTATCGTCATAAGGCCTTCAGCACGCATTTCTCGAAAATTACACTAACTATTTAGGAGCAGTAATGTAATCTATATCTAACTTCTATACATAATGTTTGTGTCCAATATCTAGCCCTTCATGTTTGACAAGATGTTCTACCAACAACCAACCTTACCTTGTCTATTCATAACCTCATTATTTTGTCTGAATCGTAGAACTTAATGTGCTTTTTATATTGTGTAGAACAAAATGTGTAAAATGCTTGTTTATAAACGCTAATTGAACACTGAAGATAATTATTAAAATGATACATTTTCAGCAATGCCTTCTTGAAAAGGAATCTTTATTGAGACGTCCAGTAGGTAAATCTGACAAGGACTTAATTGGGCACAAAATGACTACCTGCTTACAAACTTTATAGCATTAAAATTTTATTTATCTACCTTTATTTTTTCTTGAATATTATGTTCAATAAGTACATACTGTAGAATCTGTTTACACACATCCATAAGACATGATCAAAGAAATTAAACTCCATCGCCGTATTTAGCGAATGCATTGAAGAAAAGAAAATTGCCAGAAATAGCGCTGGTGACTTCAAAAATGGCCTCTTTATTCTAATCCCTTTCTTTGCGTTTAATCAGTTTGGGAATCATTTTTGCCTTGTGACTTCATATATTTTTCCAACTCATTCCGGACTTGAACACCGAGTCATTCAGAGTCTTTTACTGAATTTTTGTTATCTAGAATTTCATTTAATGCTTTCCTCGAATGACTCAACGACAGCGCTTTAGTTGCAATAACATTCGTACAGAAGCAGGAAAAGTTTAATCCAAGTTTCAAAGATGCATATTTTACTTTTAACGTCAACGTTTCGAAAGCTTTTGACTGGTCTCTTGTTGCAAATCGCCAACAACTTTTGCGAAGTCAACTCTGTGAGTGTATTATTACTTACAGATACGATCTCAAGTCCGATTTTACAAGATACCCATGTGCATATGCGAGTGTGTATGTCTGTAAGTACTTATCAACTGACGAAAAAGTGGGTAGGGTTGTTACTTTCCACCATCGCCGTTCCCCGTGCCTCTTCTTCCCCTTGAGTCCATTTCCGTCAGTTTACCGGTCCCTGGGACGTTTCTCTTCAGTCGGGAAAGGTCAACCGTATGGCATGTTTACTTCTCCATTCCCGACACTTTTGTTGGCAGTTTAAATGGGATTTTAAACTTGGATGCAAGAGCTTGGGCCAGCCGTAAACTTCAGCGAACCGTGTTGATGCTCGCGACGCCTGGATTGTCGACAACATCAATGCTGCCGGACGTCGATAAGAGATGCTACCGGTTTTCCTTCGTTCGGACATTAATGCAGCCACACGGCCGTTCTCTCTGCAATGAAGAAAACTGTTTATTGACAGCTTGGAAACGACCCACTGATGGATAGCAAAGCAGCTTAAAAGGAGGAGTATGTTTTGAGCAAGTGAAATTGCTTGAAATCTTTTAGATAGTCTACGTGCTTCACTGGGAATTCTATTTATAGGCCGATTGGAGAGTGGTAAGAGTACCATTGCCATCTTATATTCTCCAAAAGTAACTGTCGATGTAATTTAAAAAAATTAGAAACCAGTGAGAAGCGGTTAAATATACTGTATCTACTAATAAATCATAATATCATCATCGTCATCATTATAAGGTCGTCAGTCCTAAGACTAGTTGGACACACGTACCTCCATTCTTTCCTATCCTGAGCTAAACTTCGCATTTCCCTAAAACTAGAACAACCCACATCAACTATTTGCGAAAAGTAATCTAATCTAGGTTTACCTCTATCCCTCCTAACTCCTGTTTCTGCCTCTAATATATCTCTGACTAGATCTTCATGTCTGAGAAGGTGTCCTACCAACCTATCTCGCTTATTTCTTATTGACTTCCATAGAGTCCTCTGTTCTCCTATTCTTTCTAAAACTTCTTCATTTCGAACCTTTTCTACCCACGTTATCCTCATAATTCGTCTATAACACCACATATCGAAGGCTTCTAACCTTTTCTGTTTCGGCGCACCCACTGTCCACGTTTCGCACCCGTACAACGCCGCGCTCCAAACACTCCTTTATATCCCTACTACACCTTCCGTCACAAAACCATTATGAAGAGATCAGACCATTAATTAAAATATTTTGCTATGAACAATCAAAAATGAGGATTATAATAAACTTTTGATAAAGTTTCTTCCACTAAGGCTAATTTCAGAACTAGTTCTTCTCTAACACCGACGACGATAAATCTATACGATGTCAGACATTCCGTGAGAATAATGCGCGTATTTATGTCTCGTGTAGAACGAGAGATAATGTTCATAGTGTTACGTTACATCGAAAAGTGGAACAGTTTTATTGAGGGCCTAAGTTCCCTCATAACACTCACCATGTTATACTAATAATAAAGATAATCCAAAGAGCAGCTGCTTTGCCATCAAAGTAAACGTCCCGTCCGACGACGTTGCCTAAGCGTCGTCGGCGTCGTTAGTCGTCGAAGTTGTAGAGGTTGTCAATTTAACGTCCTCTTTTATCGCGATTGACGTAAAACGGATCGCCGACGGTAACGTTATCGTCTAATTACTTCGACTACCTAGTATCATTTTACAAACATCGTTTACGGTTCCGGAATATCTTCTGTACTAGTTGAACTAACGAGACCATAAACAATCTTTCCATCGGTCTGTCACTGTAAAGTCGAAATACTGTTACAATTGGGGAAGAGAGGGGGGTGTTTGGTGTCGATGGGTTTCGATATTTTTATACAAGGTCCACTTGTGTGGTATCTACTTGCTGAAACGATTCCCGGCATAGCTAACCTCAACGTGAATGGCACGTTACCATAATCGAATAAAATAAAATAATTCGAAGTGGTCGGTATTCTGTCGAAACTGTCGGACAGAACACACACCAGCTTGTTGTTGGTTGTGTTCTGTCGGAGTTGCCTGCGACGCGCTGATGAGATCCAAAAAGATCGAAATCGCGATTCGCGTCTGGCAGTTTCGACAGAATACAGACCACTTCGAATTATTTTATTTTATTTGTATATTTGTATATTGTTTTTTATAGTTATTTTAGTTTGTATTTTTTTTTGTAAATAACTGTATATCATGTAATGTATCGTGCAATTTCTGTATAACTTCAAGTTGTGTTACACACAGCTTTGGGCCTCTTTAGTACACCCTTCAGGTAGGTACCAATGATTGGGAAAGTCCGAGTCCCCTACTACGCCACGCCGGACTTTCTCTGGATACGTGAAGGGTGCATAGCAACAACAGAAGCGTTGACCAAAAGGTACTTAGGGGCGTGTTCTATTTTGGTGTAGACTATTTTAGTCCTGGACCAAAGATAGAGATTCATTATTACAATTCAAATAAATTCAATATTCATATTCAATTACAATTCAGCTTTAATCAATTCAATTCATATTCAAATCAATTTATATACCAATTCAAGTCATTTTTTTCAAACTATTTTCAGTTTCGTAGGTACAAGTGGTTAACAGAATCCAAAACGTATCTCGTTTGAATAGTGCTATAACGGGCAATTCCAGCTAGACGTAGAAAAGACCATGAAATATTTTCTGAAAATGGGAAAGCAGTTTAGTATTTTTTTTAATTTGTGTGGAAAAACTACATACTTTTTTGAAAAATGCAAGGAATATATGTAAGGGGTGGTTTTGGAATCACGAAATCATGAAAGTGAGAGTGTTGTCGGTAGGAATGAATGTGATAAAGGGAGAAAGTAAATCTTCTAAAGATTGGATTATTATGCGTCATTGGACACAAATCGGGCCATGCGATGTGTCACACAACATGCCAATAAATGTACTTTAAAATATATTAGAAAATAAGATATGTAGTGGGAGATTTCAACGCCTCATTTTCTCCCTTCTGCTTTTAAGAGAGTTTAACGCTGTATGGATGTAGACTACAATAATGTGAATATAAAGTTGGATGGTGTGTTTTAGCATACTGAAAATCAATTTTTCATTTGCAGAAGAAAACATGTTTTGACACAAATCTGTCACCTCTGGCATGTTTGCCAAATGAAATTTTATACAAAATCAATTGTAAAGCATTGTCAGAAGGAGTAGATATGGCTGAAGATTTGGAATGAAGGCTCGAGCATTACATTTTTCCACGTTTTCCTCGCTTTTTCCAATTGAAAATAAAAAAGGTAGCTCAAAAAAAATAATGACAGAAGAACTACAAAATTGAGTCTTTTTATCAATTCTTTCTTATTTCTTTCTTTGTGCCTTTTAAAAATACTTATAATTAGTGAAACACTGTGACATACCTTTCAAGGTGGCAGAAATAAAAGCAGAAGTTGCAAAGATGTAGAGAAACCTATTGAAATTTCCTCCATTTTGGCAGATATGCATAGAAAAAGCAAGTTTAAGTTCTTATAGCGAGAGACAGGACTGTTGAGTGTAACTATCATACCAAGAATTATTAAAACTGACGAAGGTATAAACGGAAGTTGCAAGAATGCTGAAAAATGAAAATTTTTACCATTTTTTTTTATACCTTCTTGCAGATGCTTGATATCATCTGTAGCAGTTCCTTTTGCTGTAAGCGATAAGAATAAGTTTTCCCTGAAAAAAATAAAAACTTAAATTTACATTACTTATTAACATGTTGTAAAAAATAAAACAGTGAAGATTTTGATAGATGTCTCCGCATCCTTATAAAAACAACCAAATGTCCGTGCGACAACAAACTAATTATTCATGATGAACTCCACATCACGGATCATGATCAAAAGTGTTCAACGTTTCGTCTTCTCCCACAAGTGATATCATTAGGAATTTCATGTTGCTGGATCTCCAACAGTGGGGATTTCTTCAAGAAGACGCGGATAGAATCCCGAAATCCGCCATTTTCTTCATACGATAGCTGTAAAAGCCTAAATCAACTTTTAACTTATTATTTTGATGTGACAACGTCTTATAATTCGATGGAGCCGGCTGCACGCACGAAAAAACATGACTCATGCGGCGTTACCTCGCTCTGAGGCGTTCCATTTAAGGCTTAAAGTGCAAGCGAGAGCGCGGAACGAGCGANAGTTACTACTAACAATAAGTAAAAAATACTGTGCCTATTTCATTTATATATTACATTAAAGACATTTTTGCGTGTGTTAATATGTCATCAAACGTACTTTAAAAACATTGTCTGTTGATCAAAAATTTGAAAATTCGTTGAGTGTCTTGCGTTCCTATTTAAAAGCCAGTGAATATACAACTTGTAGTAAATACATATGTACATACTTAATAGGTATGTAAAAATATGTTGATAGTACTGTTTCATAATGTATGTAACATTTAACCAATTTTTACTGAAACAAATACATAAATGTTCATTCGCAAAGAAATACTATCGAAGTTCGACTGTACTTGGATATAAAATAAAAATAATGTATTGACAAACAACAAAACTACCTTACTTCTATTTTCAGAATAATTCGTGTTATTTCTTGTTAGATATTGTTCCTAAAAGCGAATTTATAGAAATTAACTATTCAAAATTCTCATGCTTAAAAAATTGGCAATCACATATTGTTAATGTTCTTTAAACTGCATTTTTAATATAATAGTAAAAAGTTACCATCTAGAGTAGTATAGCACGAAAGGAACGAAGATCATTATAAATGTAGCTCACGTTTCTCGAACTGTCAAAAGAAAAGAAACGAATAGAAGCAATTTTTCCGGTTGAAGTAGAATAGTTGGTAGAAAATTGACTGAAAAGTTAACATCCTTAGAATATATCAACTCTATTTGAAGTTGTCAATGGTACTTGTTTACTATGTTCTACTAGATAAAGTTAGGTACTCTCCTAAAATAAATTAGTGAAATTACTGATGACAGTAACTCAAACTCACTTTTAAAAACCAGAACAGTCATTTTAGAAGTGGGCAAAATATATTTCAATTTACAGATTAATCAGCGGTTCCTCCTTTAAAATAAGGACATATTGTCACGTATTTAAACTTTTTTATTTAACTATTATTACTTTTATTTAACAATTTTCTGTCTAATCAACATTTCTGTTATTATTTATGAACACTCTGTCACTTCTTCCCTTTGTGTCGCTTCGAACTCTGTGACTCGTACTCACTCGAAAAAAGATTGGGTGTTTCATTTCCACCAGCCACTAATGCCGGTGGACGGGCGGTCCCTCCGGACTACTCTGGAAGATAGGGCGGAAAGCCCTCGTCAGCATCCTTTCAGGAATCGTGGGAATGAGTCGGGTGGTGTTTCGGTAAGAAAGATAAGGCGGACGAAATGAAGACAGAAGAGAATGAAAGATTATCTGTGGAATATTACTGCACCAGCATTTATCTAAGTAATCCAAGGAAACCACAGAAGAACTTGGACCCAGGCAAACGGACCCGCAATTGAACCCAAATGCTAAGCAATGGACTCGACCTCTAGGCCATGATGCTCGGTGCTTACTCTCACTCACGCGACGACTATTTATAGGGACTTCACGTTCTTTAGAATTTCTGACAGTTGGTAGCTAGCAACATCAGTGTTGTACTTCTTTTGTATTTTTTTGCTCATTTATTGTTTACTATTTACTTGCTGACCCGGCGAATTTCGCACCTCGTAACGGTCAATAAATGTCATGTTAACTTTTAGCTAAACTTACAATTAATTTGTGTTGTCAATCTTGTGGTACTGATGACTGATTGACCGAATGATCTTCAATGATTGATACCAATCGATTTGACAGCTATTGACATTTGTATGTATGACCGTATTCTATATATATTTCAATATCTTTCTAGATTTGAATATGCTGTTTTCCCTCTATTTTCTGTTGAATTTCTTCCGACCGGCTTCGGATTGTAACTTGTGGCTTTTAAATTTCTTTTTGTCTCTTAATCACGCTGCTGTACTCACTATGCGATTTCCTATTGCATCAACTTGACATCTTTCAAAGCTTACTACTTATTTCAAAATTAGTTATACATGAATCACCTTAAAATGTCATAGTATTTAAATACAAGGAAAATATTGTTGCACTAATAATTGTGGTCCTTTACAAGACTAAACACGGAAGATTAATAGAGAACGCATCCAAAAAAATTCATTTACGGAAAAGTTAATCCTTCCTTATCCCAAAAATTGCTTCCGGTTTATGCGACTTTTATGGACTAACTATCCGAGTCTTTATTTTCGACATTCTCAAAATACAGTACGACAAGGCGATATTAAACATACAATTAGTAAGACATTTTCTTTTTTGTAATTGTACCCCTTGTCTAAAAAAAACTTTCGCATTCATTAATTCCAGTAAAACGATTCGCCCTAGTTTCTAAAAAGCTAATGCACTTTATTTAAGGCCTTTTGATGCTTTTGATATTCTCTGGGCCATTAGATGTCTATATAATAGTAAATAACAACTGTTACGAAAGTTGTAACGGTCCATTTTGCTTAATAATTCCAATGAGAGCAGGCTTGCATTTTATTAAATTACGACCTTTTATTCGAAGAAAGCTGATGCTTTTGAGTCTATTTTATCTCGAAATAATGAACTCGGCGATGATGGCGTCGTATGCACAGGATGCTTCCAGAAAGTGCAGTTAAAAACGGTTATGTTCCTTTAGCGATTGTTCTATTTTAACTACATCGAAGCGCCAGAACACTTTAATACAATAACGTTAATGCAACCATAGTAAAGATCGTTATTATCAATAAACTTATTTAAAATTTTCATTGTTTCTTTTCCGAACTAGGCTAATAGGTGCATAACTTGCTGTCAGGCGAATAATAAAATAAAAATTGAACGACATACCTATTAATGTGAAAATTTGAAAGAGTGCGAGTGAAGATTTTAATCACCACTATTTATAGTTATATAGGTGTAGATATATACTTTTAATGAAACAGTTACGATTTTAACATCGTTCATTCGTGGTTTTATATCTTCAGTAATGTTGTTTAGATATCTCTAGATTGTTCTTATTTTTATTTTATGCAAATGTAAATTAAATACTCTGACGATGTTTTTCTCATGAAGCAAAGCATTTAAGCAAAAGGTTATGGAATTACTGATTTTATTTTGCAAATGCAGTCAAAATCTTTTATAACGACACCGAAGGGACTACTCATATTTAGTCGTAAAAACCGATAGTTATGTATGGAATAATCTACATTTTATTTATTTCAAATAAAACGTATAATCAAAAGACATTACGTACATATAATTATCATTTTTCTATATTAATAAAATCTGTAATTTTAGTCTGTTCAGAACACTTGTGTCGTGCGTACACACCCTGTAGTTCCTGTTGAATTTTAATTAATGTATCAGCATAATTTCCCTGCACGTGAAACTGTTCATTAAAAAGAAAAAAAATTCGTGATACACTAACAGCATTAAGACCATCATTCAAAGTTGGTACTGTAAATTGTTCTTCAGTCTCTTCTGTTCGTCATTTTACTCTTGAACTTCTTGTACAATGTCATCTTCCGTAGCTGGTACACAAATTGCAATAGAATTATCCACATCAATAAACGCCTCAGCTTCAGTAGTAGATATTCTGATATTTACAATATATCCTAAACTCGACACGTTTTTATTTACTTTTGCGATCTTAATGGTCATTTACTGTACCAGATGTGGATACTGTTACCTATTCCAATGTTTGCAATGCAGGTGGTCGTTCTAACAGGTATAATTCTCGGAAAATATAAGTTAAATGTAGTCGCTTAAAGAGATATGTCGTAATAAGTAATGTCGTAAAAACCAATGCTTTTTATAAAGCGTTCTAACACAATTCAGCCGGGACCTATGATATTGGTCATTATAACCGGTGTGTTGTAGTCGTATGTCGTAGTAAACGGTTTTAACTGTAGCTACATAAGGTGTTAGTGTTTGTATTAGATGGGTACATAATAATCATTCCACTTTCCAATGATCAGTTTTTATTGCATCTCTTCTTTCAAATTTATCTGCTTCCAACAGTCAACTTTTTTTGTGGAAGAGGGGGAACCTTCAGAGAACCAGTCTTAGGACTGATGACCTTGTTGTGATAATGATAAAGGGAATCAAAAGCTATAGGATTCTTCCTCTGACCTTCAATCATGAAAGACAAGAAGATGTCTCATACTACAAATAATAAGGGAAAATACTAAAACAGTGAATTTGTACTCGGCTGGGTACCCAGCAAGATCACTACGGTTAGTGATTCATGTCTTCATTCTGGCGGATTTTCTATCAAATAACACCCTCACCAACGTTTCAAATCATATCAAGTCCCGTTAAAAAAGTCGTTTAATTACTGTAATGTTTATAAACAGTAAAAGTCTGCACGGTAGCAAAATCATACTAATAATAATTTATCGTTATTCAAATTCGTTATAAATCAACAAGCGATAGAAGTTGTAACAGTTCAGTCATACTGATGTATTCTTGTTCACCGCAAAAAGTAACCACAAAAAGTACAGGGTATAACAGAAGTCAGTGCCGAGCTAGCAGAAGGGCACTATAAAACATTGCAATTAAGTAACTGTTTGTATGTCCGAAAAAGTCGTTGAAACTACAGTTAAATTCAATTGAGGCTCTGGTACTGCAATACGACTAGCAAAACCGCACTCAATCAGCTGGTAATTATCAGCAGCAGTGTAGAATTTGTTTTGGATTTTTTTCTCATATATTGTTTATTTGTTAGACTAGATTGAGTGCAATTGATGGCACTCGGTGTTATTATTCAGTACCGAATTCAAACCGGGTACCAATCATATCTCTAATTATAAGATACGCTCTGGGGGCTGATTTTGGGAAACTACTGGTGTGCAAGGTAGGGAAAGGGCGAATATTAAGATAGGAGACGAAAAATTAGAAGTGGCCGATTTTAGGTATCTGGGAAGTCAGACAGAAGGAGTAGTAGGGATATAAAGCAGAGGATAGCGCAGCGTCGAGTCGCCTTCAATAAAAAGAAGTCACTTCTATGCTCGCGAACGGCTAATTTAGAAATTCGAAAAAGGTTGTTAAAGGTGTATGTTTGGAGTACGGCACTATACGGGTGCGAAACATGGACAGTGGGCGCGGCGGAAAAGAAAAGGTTACAAGCGTTCGAAATGTGGTGTTACAGGCGAATGATGAGGATACCGTAGACAGAGAAAGTTAGAAATGAAGAGGTATTAGAAAGAATAGGAGAACAGAGGACTCTATGGAAGTCGATAAGAAATAGGCAAGATAGGTTAGTAGGGCACCTTCTCAGGCCTGAAGGTCTAGTTAGAGACATATTGAGGCACAAACGGAAGTTAGGAGGGTTAGAGGTAGACCTAGATTAGATTACTGTTCGCAAATAGTTAAGGATATGGGTTGCTCTAGCCTTCCAGGGAAATGCGAAGATTAGCGCAGGTTAGGAAAGAGTGGAGGTGCGTGTCCAACCATAACGACCTTATGATGATGACTTGATTCTCTTGACGGACGAACTATTTACACACCTACAACCTAGTATGGAATCCTCGATGGGCGAGCCCGACTAGAACTTAGTCGCTTTTTTTTATACAGAATAATATTAAATTGTGGATAGTAGAAATTTGTTGAAGTATCGAGTTTCTTAACATTAAATACGGTATTTCTTAGCAGTATTAAACCTCAACTTCGAAATAAAGTGACATACAACTTTTTAATTCCGTTTTCCGTAACTCGTTGATTACCACGCTTGAACGCTATTTTGTATTTAAATGGCCGTTTATTATTATTGCTTTAGTTATTTACCTCTCTTACGAAAGGAGAATCACTTTAAAATGTCCGTCGTTTCTGAAGCTTTACGAACCGTGGCGCCGTTTGCCCCGTTTGATCGTCGCTTTTAGCACGTTTGTTACGATTGAACCATTATCTTTTCTACAAGCTTGCTCTTAATCATACGGTGGAACACTGGTGAAGATGCTGACTGAAAGATGACTTTCAAAAACGTAAAACTACAAACAACTCGACAACGACACTATTCATTGTTATTTGAATACAGAAAGAAAACACGAAATAAACTCGAGAGTCGTTTATTCGAGACAAAATGTCTACTTATATTAAAAAATGTAGCACATATGGCATGTATGGTATGCACATCCGACAATATTATAATGTTGAATATAAGCTGTTTGATTCGTTTTAATGGCTGAGGGTATTAAGGCTAGCTAAAGGAAATTTGTAATAAAATGAAAAATATCCAACATAATCAACAAGTTTTATTAATAATCAGTCATGTACTTAAATTACTACAGAGTTTAAACAAAAAGTAGCTTCTCTAGCTTAAAACCAAAACAATATGTAACTTTTTTAAAGTTAGGCCTTATTATACTAGAGTAGGGTAAAAAGGCCTATACTTTTAACTATCCAAAAATCAACTTATACTACGTAAATTGGTATTCTTGAGATCAATAATCATTAGCGTAAAACAATAGGAAGCATAGTGGTATTAGAAAATTAAATAAATTGACTTTATTCGCATCCATCAGGACACTGAAAGTCAGTATCTTCTGCAGTCAAACCGACACACTGTTCGTGGTACCACTTGGAGCATCGCGAGCATTGTCTCATGCATCGTCCATTCTATCTTCTTTGCGGGCATGGCAGTACCAACCCACTTGTTTTTGTGATGAAAATGTATAACTACGTACATACTACCCACCAACAAACATTTTAAAAACACGTTCCTACTTATATAGCAGTTTAAAGAAATAGGAGTATAATAAGGCCGATAGTAAAATTTTATAGGCCTTAATATCCGCCAACCACGTGGTTACAGAAAAAAATAATAATAAAAATTTTACAACTACAAGTCCTGTTTCGTCACCTTGTAAGGGCTCGTTTTCGGCAATATCCTGCTGATACTTATCAGCAGGGCAGAATAAAGCGGAACCACCAAAACTAATTAGCAGTGCATTTAGTTGAGAGAAGACCGCATAGACGTTTGATTTGTGGAATTATATATTGAATTTACACCTACTGTACACCTTTAATTACACTATATATACATCTTCGCTTACATGATCTGAATCTTTTCGCTTGTGACTCTTAATCTGTGTGTCTGTCTGTGTGAGTCTGTGTGTCTCGTTGAGTCTGTGTGTCTGTGTGAGTCTTGTGTGTCTCAATCTGTATGAGTCTGTCTTAGAAACTTAAAACTAAGACTTAAATAAACTTAACTTATGCAAATAAAGGGGTGGAGTGTAGGAGTCCCTTCCTAAATATTATGGATGACAAGCTTCATTGGTCATTACCACTGGGGGTGGTTCTGGTAGACACAATAGTCCCAGATTTCACCATCTGACCCAGTTTCGAGTGAAAGTTTACATTTATGGGGCAATAAAATGAATCGCTTTGAGTCCTCGATGGACCTGCACATTACAAGACATGAATTTATGACAGCCTTCTTGCTGTCAACCCTGACCAATTTGTGTACCCTTTT